>NW_026867549.1:503849-689873 GCF_020745735.1 Hemiscyllium ocellatum
CCTTTGAGATTGATCTGAAACGACGCCCCCTTGAACAAGGCTTGTTCAGCTATCCATCGTATAAGAATCATTGAATTTTCCAATTCACAGCGCGACCATTCAAGCCATTGTATCTTCACGGCTCCTGTAACAGCTGCACGGTTACCACTATTCTCCGACTCTACCTCCACATTCCTCTCAATTCACCCCCTTCAATTGAATATCGAAGTCCCTTTTGAATCCTACTCCCGAATCTGCCTCTACCTCTCTCCCTGGTAGCGAGTTGCAAATCCAAGCAACTCTCTGAATAATGAAATCACTGAGTTACAGATCAGGGGATCTGTTCACTTTTATGCCAGCTCATGTTTCCAATCGCGTCTCACTTCCTGAGGCAAACTGCTCAGGAGCGTTGCAGTCTCTCTTCCCAAATGGCTGCACAATGTGAGCAAATTGGTCAGTTCTCAATCAGCTATATCAATATCAGGAGAAAGTGAGGACTGCAGATGCTGGAGATCAGATCTGAAAATATGTTGCTGGAAAAGCGCAGCAGGTCAGGCAGCATCCAAGGAGCAGGAGAATCGACGTTTCGGGCATGAGCCCTTCTTCAGGAATGAGGAAAGTGTGCCAAGCAAGCTAAGATAAAAGGTAGGGAGGAGGGATTGGGGGAGGAGTTGGAAACGCGATAGGTGGAAGGAGGTTAAGGTGAGGGTGACAAGGTGAGGGCGATAGGCCTGAGTGGGTGTGGGGGCAGAGAGGTCCGGGAGAAAATTGCAGGTTAGGAAGGTGGTGCTGAGTTCGAGGACGGTTTATTGAATTCCTACCTGACATCCCCATCCCTTTTCCTGCCTCTATCATGAGTTCTAGGTAGTGGTGCACATGTTTCTGTTGCCTTCATAAATCTTGACTTTCTTCCAAGCCCATCCCAACACCTCCCTCTCCGCCATCTATTCGGTTTTTCTAAAACACTGCAGGATTCCAAAGTTTAAATTTGTTGCTATCTGAACGGTGAAAGTATTCTAACGTAAGGAGTGAGTGAGAAAAGTAAAATGAAATTCAGACATTATGAGGGCGAGGACGTTCTGCCTCTCAAACGTGTTCTGCTACTCAACAGGATTGTCTCTGTTCCAAAATTATACTCATCTACTTTCCGGCCTTTCCCTGTAACCCGTGATTACCCGACGGATCAAGTGTCTACATATCTCAGTCTTAAATTTACACAACAATTCTCAGAACCATAGCTCTCTGAGACATGGCGTTCCAAATATTCACAACCTTTTGTGAGAAGAGATTCGTCCTCATCTCTAAATTGATCTTATTTACTCTGACCGTCTGGTCCTAGATTCACCTCCTATCTGCATTTAGCATTTCAAGCACTCTTCAGAAAAAAATGTGTTTCACTTGAGAACAACCCTGAGTCTCGAAACCTTCAGTGAGAAGAACCCGACAGATTTAGGCTTTGATTATGTGATAATCTCTTCAAATCCGAAATCATCCGAGTGGACCTTCTCTGAACTGGCTCCAATAAAACGAATTTTTTTTCTTTAACTCGAGGACAGAAAACTGTTCACTGTTTACGAGACATTGTCTCTCCATCACCTTCAGCAGTTCCAGTCAGACTTTTCTCCTGTGATACTTCAATACCTTGAAAAAGGGGTCAACATTCCATTAGCCTTTGCTGTTGCCTGCCGCCCCTCTCTGCCATCTTTTTGTGTTTTGGGAACAAATCCTCCAAAGTCACATTCTGTTGCAATTTTCTTCATTTCAATAATAATCTTCTCTTTTTTCTCCATTCCAACCGTAGGCCTTAAAGTTTTAACGTTATACTTTATTCATCAATATTGTGCCCACTGACTTCAAAAATTAATATATTTCAATTAATTGTTTAAATCCTGCACAAAACATGGCATCCCACTAACAGTTATGTCGTTTGCAATTTTGGGGAATGGATGCTTAGTTCCTTTCTCCAAGTCATTAATACTGTGCTAGTTGAAATTTCCCAATATCTCCCCTTGTCGGGAATTTGATGACTGTGAGGATAAATCACAACCAATTGTCTCTCAAGTCCGACGATATTACTCCTTAAACACGGTTATGTTGTAGTTGTTTTGGTTCGGGTTTGAACCGTCTGGCTGTTCAGAGCAAGTAGTAAGTCAGTTTTGAGGCTGCTGACCAAAGAAACACGCATATGCAGGAAGGTGTTCCATGCTGAATCTATCTGCCTCTCGCCCCTGTGGACCCGTTTCTTTTTTCTCTCTTCTATTCCAAGACCGTGCTTATGGGGATTGTTGTAATAATTTGCCATATCATTAAGTTGGGATAACCTGTTCAATTTTCGGATCGGTTATGCCATTCTATGCTCTGTTCCCTATTGTTTGGGTTTCATTCGGTAATCTTGCAAATTAATTCTGTTTTGTTTAAATTAAGCGTTTGGGCGAACAGTATTTCTACTGGAATATGTTCTGGGCAACTGCTTCAAACAATGAACAATTTTAGGGTCTGGACTACTTTCTTGAAATATATTGATGGGTTCTGGCATGCTGCATAACACAATGCTTGACCATTTTTTATTGTGTACATGTTGGTTTCTGTGACATTTCCTCTGAAATGGAACCAGACATTATACTCTCTGACCCTGTTTCTCAAGTTGCTTGAATCAACAATTTAGTTAATGCCTCTTCATCGCAAGCCATATGGAAGGCAAATGATATGTTTGCCTTAATTGCAAGGGGAGATTGGGATAACTCACTGAAGTTATACACGGCGTTGGCAAGACCATACTTCGAGTATAATGTGTCGTTGGTCTCACTAACCCAAAGAGCGTCTTCACGCCGTTGAATGCTTATCTAGACTGCACTGGCACACCCCTGAGATCGTGACTGTTCAGCTCACCCTTACTCGACTTTCCTCACTTTTTCCCACAACTCTCGATTCCCCATCCGATGAAACGCACTTTGTGACAGCCTTAAATATACTGAAAGAGGCCAGGCAGCATCCAAGGAGCAATGAACCGACGTTTCCGGTATAAGCCCTTCTTCAGGAGGTATGCCCGAAACGTCGGTTCTTCTGCTCCTTGGATGCTGCCTGACGTGTTGCGCTTTTCCAGTAACACATTTTTCAGCTCTGGTCTCTAGCATCTGCAGTCCTCACTTTCTGCTAACATACTGAAAGACCCAACCTCAATATTGCGCTATGGTAAGCAATTCCAAAGATTCATTATTCTCCTCAATTCCACCTCAATCGGTGATTCATTATTCTGAGATGATGCCCCCTGGTCCGAGACTATATCATGGCGGAAACAGAGTTCCTGCATCTATCATTTCGCGCCCCTTAAAATCTAGCGTTTTTCTCTTATAAAGTGCAATGGATGCGGTGAGATCTGCTCCTCATAAATAGCCGCTCCGACCTGGATTCACTCTTGAAACTTCTGGGAAGCAAGATTGGCAAGTGGCCTGATAGTCCGTAGGTGTGGTCAGGAGTGTGGTCCATCCCATAGCCATTCACATGCTGTACCAGGTATCCAAGTAAAACTAGCAATGGTTTTCAGCCTTCATTCTCAGCTGTTGTGGGTTCTGGCCCAGACTCAGACTGTCCTTCAGCTCGATAGAAAAGATCTAAAACAGTCATGGTGCCGCTGAGAAAGCTTCAGGATATTAGCAGTGAAAGACGGTGTTGAAAAATATAAACTATTTCCACAGGTTGAAGTTGAAGTCACCGACGTACCAGGATGAGATCCTGAAATTCCCTCGGTACGGACAGTGTGGATCTACTTCCAGTATGTGAACGCCGGTGCTTCAAGTAGGCAGCTCACCACCACCTTCTCAAGGGCAAGTCGAGATGGGCAATCAATGCGAGACTCAGCCAATGAAACGCATAGTACAATCTAAGCATTAGGGGCAGATCATTCATGAGAGATGATAGAAAACACTTCCATTTCAAAGAACAGTGGAGGCTTGCAGCGCTATTACTCAAATAGTGATGGATGCTCATCCAATTGTTTGTTCTAAATATAAAATATACTTTTTTCTTTATTCAGCATGGGTAACACGGTCATGGGCCCTGAGCAGGCATATAATGTTATCCTACAGATCATTGATAGATTTATTGAATTGCCGGTCAGATTCTCAGGTTTGAATGACCTCATCTTGTTCCTTTGAAGATTATGTCTGTTCCTTCCAACAGGACATGCTGCTTCACTAATTCCCGAAGCGATAAAGGATTCCTCTCAGAAATCCACCGATCGAAGTTACTAGCCTGTACAAAACATGGACGCTCACTTTCTTTCCTATTGCAAATATTGAATTTGCATATCATAACCTGCTCCAAAACCATCTGATGAATGAACAGCCCTCCGAAAGCTCCTTCTTCCAAATATATCTGTTGGACTGATATCTGGAGTTATATGATTTTTTTCAACTTTGTCTACCCCAGTCAAACAATAGCTCCTCCATATTATGTTAATCTTGAAGACAGGTCTTGAAACAATCCCTCTTTGACCAAGATTTGGTCAGCTATCTGCAATAGAATTCTAGGGTACAGGAAGCTATTTGATTCGTTATGTCTGTCCCGCTGCCTAAAAACTCTACTCAGCTATTCCCATTCTCCAGCTCCAACGCCATAATCTTCTCGGGTGGCTCCTTTGAAATACATTTCCAATTCTCTTTTGAAACCTTCTGTGGAATATTATTCCAACACCCACTCAAGCAGCCGCTCCAAATTCTAACAATTCTCTGAGAAAATGAATTCCTGACTTACGGAGATCGGTTTCTGTCCAATTGTATGCCTGACTTCTCACACCCTGTTGGTAAACTACTGGAGGACGTTACAACGTCTTTGTATCCTTACATATTACACACTGCATCGACATAAATTAGTTTTACCAATAGTAGGCCAGCCTTGCTGACCTGCACACAGGTCTGTTCTTAACATCAAACAATCCGCAGCGTTGTGATTCCCACCAATTTCTGGATCTAACGGGGATGTAGCAATGTCGTTTTCGCTGGATTTGTTCAGCTCAGTGTGAGAACAGGTGGACGTCTGATTGTTAACATCAGTTAACATTTTTTTTCTCTTTTTGTAGTCTCATCTTGCTCGACGCTTTGCATGCATTTTCCAAGGAAGTTAGTGCAGTAAAACACCACTGTTTTAATGATGGTCAAAGGCTCTAGCCTGTACTTCGAAATATGCTGTGTACACTTCTGACATCGAAGAAGAAACTACACCATGTAATGCTGGAAATTATCTGAGTTTCCCTGAAGTGATCCCTCATCTCAGCAATTCAGGTTCCATTCGATAATGTCAATCAAATAAACCGTGAACCACTGTTCTTTTTCGGTCATGTGATTGAAGACTGGTGACATTGACAAGCATCGAGTGTCCGTGTCTCATTATCCATTCTGATCCGTGACTTAACGTGGTGACAGGGTGGAAGAGGGGGATCAGGAAATCTGCAAGGTGCATTAACTGCCTTCTCATTGCCGGAGTTTGGTTGTTCGCAGGACATTGCTGAGGCTACAGTTAGATAACTGTGTGCAGTTCTGGTCATTGTGCTGTTAAAAAAAGGTTGTGGACATTTTGGGGAATTTGCAAGAAAGGTTTAATAGTTTAGTGTTTGGAAGCAGAAGATTTGCATTGACAATATGACCGTTGATTGGGTTGTCAACCTCGGAGAGTCACGGAGCCCGGAAAAAGATGTAGACAGGGGATCCAATGTCTCTTCGCTCAAGAGACTTCCTTCGAGTTGGCTGGCCACAACCAGTATACTGCTCTAATGTAAAAAAAGGTGACTTAGTATCCAAATCTCTGTGCAATTATTTCGACCAGGATGTTGCTTGGGTTACAGAATAACAACTTTCAGAAGATGTTTTCGCTAGATTGGTGAAGGCTTAGGTCAATCTGGCTAGAAATATCTAGAAATATGAGAAGTGAATTTGAGAAAAATTGTAGCTCAGATTGTGGTTCTGGACCTTGGTATGGTCGCTGTGCTGGGACGCTTATATTTAGAGGTTTCGTCTTCACACTAGGTAACGTCCTCGTTGAGGCTTCGGATGAAATACTGGTGGAATGGCTTGCTGATTACATGTGTGTTTAGGCTTCCTTGGGAGAGGGTGATGTCATTTCCTGTGATTATGACATTTCTTGTTCTTTTCCTCAGCAGGTCTTAAATGGAATCCATTTCAATGTGTTTATGAATAGAATTCCAGTTTGCCTGCAATGCTTCTTGGAATTCTCGTGCTTATACTAGGAAGGATGTGCTGTCCAGTCGAAGTGCTGTCCTTCCTCATCTGTATGTAAGGATACTCGTTAGATTTTGTCATGTCTTTTGATGACTAGTTGATGTTCATGTATCCTGATGGCTAGTTTTCTTCCTGTTTGTCTACTAGAGTATTTGCCACTGTTCTTGTAATTTATTTTATACATGACATTATTTTGATTGTTGTCTGCATATGGTCTTTCAAGTCCATTAGCTGCTATCTTAGTGCGAGTTGATGGGGCTGGGTGTTACTTCTATAGATAATAAGCAAAACTAATGACGTTTGGCAAAATACATTCCATGACCTGTAACAAACACGCAGAAAATAACTGCCAGGATACATGAGCATCAACTAGCTACAGAAGGCCATGACACACTCTCACTAGTATCCCTACATACAGATGAGGTAGGACATCACTTCGACTGAGACAGCACATCCATTGTACAGCAAGCCAAAGAGAGACACGCACAGAAATTCTAGAGGCATGGCGTTCCAACTGGAACTCTTTGAACAAACACATTAACTTGGTTCCCATTTACCAACACCTGAGAAAAAGAACAAGAACGGGCATCACCACTGGAAATGTCGTCCCCGCAGAAAATGACATCCGCAACCCAATGAAACCTAAACACATAAATAGAAAGTGGGCCATGCCGCCAGTGCTTTATCTGGAGGCTCAGTGATGATGTTACCAATGTTTTCACAAAACGTCTGAAAATGAAACTTCCAGCTCCGTGAGCAAACTTGTATCCAGAATTCTGATAACAAAGAATACGTTACTTCTCCGTACACCCCACCCACGTTGGATTATATTCAGAGGGGAATAGTGTAAATGAAATGTACCTGCAAAGGTTTTTACCCAGAGAGTGGTGTGTGTCTGCACCACTCTGCCAGGGGCGATGGGGGAAATAAATAAATTAGCAAGGGTGAACAGTCATGTCGACAAACACGTGACCGCGCAGAGACTACAGAGTTACAGTCCACGTGCAGGCAGATGGGATTGATTCGGCACAGACATGCGTGAAGAAGAATCAGTTCCAGATTTCTATGTTATATGGTGCAATTTGTCTGTGAAGAGAACCTGGATACACCGGCATTATTTGCTTTGGAGAAGAGAAGATTCTGGGCATGCCTGTTTGTGGAGTATAAGATCAAGGGAGGCACGGAGAGATTAAACATATAGTGGCTGCACCCCATAGTCGAATGATCAATGACAAATGGACACAATGTGCATTTGAAATGTCGAAGATCATTTTACTGAAAGGGTGAGAGAATCGCTGGTTCGGCAGCATTTATTGCGCCTCCTCCATCCCCACCCCCACACCTCCAAGTGCCAGATATTGTCAATAGCATTTCTATGTGTCTGGAGCCACATGTAGGCCAGACCACGGAAGAATGGCACTTTTCATCCTTAAACGCCGATAGTGAACTTATTTTGTTTTTTTGACAATCCGCAGTGGACTCAAGCTCACGGTCCGCGTCTTAAAAGTCCATATATCTGTAAAAACTTTACTTCAACTTCCACTCTCTGCCGGAGCACGATGCGAGCCCAGGTTCCCAGTAAGTAATCGGGGTCCATGGATGAACAGTCTCGCAAAACACTGGACGCGAACTGAGGAGAAGCGTTTTCAACCTTGTGGTCTGGAAGGCACCTGAGGCAGGGCACCTCGCAGTCTATAAAAGGCCTTTGGACTTTCCACATTCAAACCAAAATGCAAGTTTTGGGATACGGGGCTGGTGTATATTTCGAATAGCATTTCATATTATGGACTCGATGGGATGAATGGGTTCTGCTAGACTTCTGGATTACATTATTCTGTTCTGGTTTTGTTTGCTGAGCTGGGAATTTTTGTTGCAGAAGTTTCGTCCCCTGTCTAGGTGACGTCCTCACTGAATGGGAGCCTCCTATGAAGCACTTTTGTGATGTTTCCTCTGGCTTTAAAGAGGTTTGTCTCTGCCGCTTCCGGTTGTCAGTTCCAGCTGTCCGCTGCAGTGGCCAATATATTGGGTCCAGGTCGATGTGCTTATTGATTGAATCTGTGGATGAGTCGCATGCCTCAAGGATTTCCCTGGCTGTTCTCTGTTTGGCTTGTCCAATAATAGTAGTGTTGTCCCAGTCGAACTCATGTTGCTTGTCATCTGCATGTGTGACTACTAACGATAGCTGGTCGTGTTGTTTCGTGACTCGTCGGTGTTCATGGATACGGATCGTTAGCTGTCTTCCTGTTTGTCCTATGTAGTGTTTTGTGCAGTCCTTGCATGAGATTTTGCCCACTGCGTTGGTTTCGCTCGTACTGGGTATCGGGTCCTTTGTCCTGGTGAGATGTTGTCTGAGAGTGGCTGTTGGTTGGTACATTGTTCTGTGCTCAACCACACAGAAACTGCCGCCCAGAATCAAGTTCACCCCTTAATTTTATTCCATTAATTTGGGCTCGAGAGGGCATGTTATCCAACTCAGAGATTGGTTGAGACAATATTCTGAGAATCTCCAGTGCCTCACGTCTGAGTTCAAAGTTTCGAATTATCTGCCAGACGTGGCATGCACTTGGAGGTGAATGTACCATTTCATGGGCAGAAGTCGCATAATGAAACTTCCTGTTACAAACATTACCTATCGATAAGAGAGGCCGCGAATCACACTCCAGATGCAATCCGAACACACATAAAAGAGCAACAGTGTGTCAGGCAGCCCTCGAGGCCAGTCTCCCCAAACTCGATCGATCATGAACACAGAAATTACGGGAAAAACTCAGCGGATCTGGCAGCCTCTGTGGGGAGACGTCAAGTTAACTTTTCATTTTGAATTACCCTTGCTCAGAACTGTCTGATTTGTTTCTGCGGTCACATGTATGGTCAGAGCAAGTTAAACCAAAAAAGTTATGAAATGGGTCTGCAGTCACACACAGCGATAGAGCATGCCAGTGCCACCCACAGTGCGATTGCTCTGGAATCTTATATAGGATAGAGCAGGTTCGTATGAACCATCGTGTTGTGAGCATGGAGTGACATGTATATATAGAGCAGGTCAGGGGTAAGCACAGTGCTTTGCGCTTGAAGTTCTATGCAGAGTCAACCTACCTCTCCATAATCTGCAATAAACTGGAAAATCAGATCACACCGCTGTATTCCTCCTCCCAGCTTAAAAGCAGAAGGTGAAACCATTTAGTGAAGGGGCTACCGTTTTGGACTACATGAGAAAATGTGTGGAGCACTGTGCTGCAGGAATTGTCAATCCAGTTGTTCTCCCATCGGAAACTTCGCTGAACCACGGAAATCCACTTTTTACTGAAGACCAGCATTCAGGTCGGATGACATGGAGTGATGCAGGAGATCTGGCTATGTCCCTGCAAAGCCATCAGCGTTGCTGACA
This sequence comes from Hemiscyllium ocellatum, assembly GCF_020745735.1. NCBI lineage: Eukaryota > Metazoa > Chordata > Chondrichthyes > Orectolobiformes > Hemiscylliidae > Hemiscyllium > Hemiscyllium ocellatum. The sequence continues at coordinate 513,450 of NW_026867549.1, forward strand.
TTCAGTACCAGATCACGTGAACGGCTCAAAGGAACCAAACAGACTCCCGCCAACTGTGGGAAGGCCTAATATGCATTAAAGGGTAGAAAATGAAACAGCAAGATAGCAGACAAGGGCACAAACTTACTTTGCATGCACACTGTTTTTAAGCTCCAGACATTTTTTTTTCTTCATCACTGTTGAGACGTCAGATCAGTCTTCCTGGTAGTCAATCAAAGAAATGTGTTTTGGATCCAGATCGTATTCCCAGCCAAGCACTCATAGCCTTTGTGGATCAATTAGCGAAGCTTTTCAATGAAATTCTCTACCGCTCCTCCTACAAGCCGAAGCCCACAACTGTTTCAAGAAGATCACTATCAACCAACCCCGTAACTCAGAACAGAACAACATACAATGTGCTTCTCCGCCCAGTAACTTTGACTTCAATATTGCATATATTGATGAAGTTCTGGTCATCACTCATCATCATCTATCTCTTCTGTCAGCTCGCCTATCATAATTTGCCAAATGAGACGTAGCATAGAGCAGGATTCATACCGCGGAGCATATCCCTAGACCTGTAGTCATCTCTGGAACATCTGCGCAACAAGGGCATTGATGCTGTACTCCTGCTCATTGACTTCAATCCCGCATCAGCATCATCATGTCCTCCAGATTGATTGCAAAACTCTGTGACCGGCATCGCCATACTTTCCAACTTGATCTTCACCTGTCTGAGTGACAGTCTGAAATCAGTGAAAATACACAAATGTACCTCGTCCAAGTTAGCATTAAGTGCTGGGGCCCATCGCGGATGTAACTTCAGCCCTCGACTGTATTCTCTGTGCACGCGACTGTGTAATTCCATACGAACGCCATCTGCAGGTTTGCTAACGACACTACCATGATAGGAACGGTATCTGACAACGATGAGTCAAAATTGAAAAAGGAGATAGAGGGTATGGTGAATTGGTGATAACAACTTCTCTCTCTCAACTAAGGCTAAACTAAAAAAGCTTATCATTTACTTCAGAAAGAATGAAAGGGAACATGCCCCATCAACGTCAACAGAGCTCAGGTGACGATGGTGGAGACCAGCCACCTCATCAGAACGACGATAAATGACAACATCTGCTGAGTTTTTGACGTAGATGCGACAGCAAAGAAGGCAAAACAACTGTCCCTCCCTCAGGTTTTGCATGTCCATAAGGACCCTTACCAACTTGTATAAATGCACACCTGATAGCAGAATGTCCGGCTGCGGAACGGCCTGGTACAGCAAGTGCTCTTCCCAGGATCGTAGGAAACGACAGAAGGTGATGTGCACATCCCAAACCGTCACGGAAGCCAACCATCCATCCATGGACTACATATACTCAGTTTACTGCCACAGAAAAGCTGCCAATATCATCAAAGACCTTTTGAACCAGAGTAATGATCTCCGACAACCTCTTTCGCTGGAGAGAATGTACAGAAGCCTGAAAACACTCAAACACACATTTGCCAGCAACTTCAAGCAAAGCATACTGTCTCCCACGCGTGATCAGATTCTATGATTGATGATGAATGGACTCCATAACTTCAAATGATGCGAACATTGGTACTGCCTAGGGCACGCTCTATAGCCTGTAAATACGTCTGCTATATTCTCACCCTCTGAACTGTATGTCCATACTGACTATGTTCTGCCTGTAATGCGAGTAAATAAAGCTCATCACTGTACGTAGGTACATGCAAAGATAAATGAATCAAGTCGAGGCAAATCAACATCTCATTCTTATTGCAGTGTTTTGTGTCTGGAGTCGCATGAGAAGACAGAACAGGCTAATGATAAACACAGTGCTGTGAAACCGGGGTAACATGAACAAAACAGAGCTGATCAGTGATTACGAGACTGTGGTTGGCCTGCAATACAATGCAGTGACGCAGAAGGACAGTGGTAAACACGGTACATAGGGTTTCCAGGTTACATGTCGCCACAGTGGAGGTCACTGATCAGCAGAGTGCAGTTGGCCAGGAACAACATGCAGAGATAGAGCAAGTTAGACGCAGCTATGGTGCTGTGAGTCTGGAGTAACTCATGGAGAAAGAAAAAAATATATTGCTAACCACAGTAGTTGGGTCTGGAGTCGCAAATAGAGAAAGAACAGGTCAGTGATAGCACATCACTATTCGTCAGGAATTGCATGTAGACATAAAGCAGCCAGTGGTAACCAGAATGCAGTTGGTCAGCTGTTACATGTGAAGAAGGACACGTCAGAGGCAAACACAAATCTGTGAGACTAGAATCAGGTACATGAACACAAAACATCAATGTTAACGGCAAGTGCTCTTGGATTCAACTGCAATCCGATGCAGAACGCAGCAGGTCAGTGATATCCACAGTGTTTTCGATCCATAGTCACATGCAGAACCGGAGCAGAGCAGTGGACACAAAGGTGCTCTGGGTCTGGCATCACACGAGGAGATAGGGCTGCTCAATAGTAAAGTCAGGGCTTTGGGGCTGGAGTCAACTTTAGATGCTACCCGTTTAACGGTTAACAACTGTATTGCAGATGTCATCCCACCAAGACCCTGTATGAACGCAGAAAGACATCCCTCCTACGTGTTGAATCCTCTCACTGTGAAAGTCAAAATTTACTTTTGAGGAACATCTCTGTTGGACTATCTAAGAGTGGTGTGCTAGGCCCAACCATTTTCAGCTGCTTCATCAATGACCTTCGATCCATCAAAAGATCAGTAGTGGGACGTTCACCAATGATTGCACGATGTACAGCACCAGTCGAGACTCGTTAGACACTGAAGCAGGCTGCATCCAAAATTACCAAACCTGAACAATATTCAGGCTTGGTCTGAAAACTGGGAAGTCACATTCACATCGCAAAAATGCCACTCAACAATTATTTCCAACAACAGGCAAGCTAACCAGGACTCATTGAGGTTCAATGACATTACCATCATTGAATTTCCACTGATTAATATCCTGTGGGTGGTAGTTGAGTGGGATTCGAATCATCACCACTTGATATTTAATATTATAACCATCACTGAATGAAGATTATTGTTTTCATCATCGACCAGAAACAGACTGGTTTAGATACATTTATGCAGTGACCATAAGAGCAGGTCAGAGGTGGAGAAACCAGCAGGGTGTACCGCACCTCCTGAACCTCATACCTCTCCACTCTCTACAGCCTGTTCACTATTGACAAGGCACTGCTCTGGGGTGTGATGAAATGCTCCCTACTTGCGTGTATGAGCGCAACACTCAAGAAGTTCAACTCCTTCGAATTAAAAAAACAGCCTCTTGCTAGACGTACCACTAAACATCACCATCAAAACTCTCTCCCTCCACCACCGGCATGCAGTGACAGCAGTGTGTACCGTCTGCAAAACGCTCTACAGAGACTCCCCAACAATACTCAGAAAGGACTTTCTAGTTTTGTCCTCAGTTTCACTTCAATATATGAAGAGATTGTTCATATACACACACACACTATCACCACCCCTCCGTTGCAAAGTCACCAATTTAAATTGACTCTGGTTTTCTCCAGGGATTCCAGGCTGCCTTTTGTTCAGGTGGCAACCAGTATTACTTCCTATCTTGGGTTCGACGCATTTGTGTGCACTTAGGCCAAGGAGATTTAACAGGTCTGCTAACGAGGGAAAGAACTTGCTGAGCACTCGTCGGAGAGTCATAGAGTTCTGCAGCATGGTGACAGGTCATTTGGCCCAAACTGGTCCATGCTGACCAAAATGTCCAAACACGCGAACTCAAATTCCTTGCAGTTGACAAATAACATGCTAAACGTTTCTTATCTATGTATTTGTCCACACGTCTTTTAAATGTTGTTAATGTACCCGCCTCAACCACTTCAGATGTCACGTGAACAGCAGTCACAATCTCTGTAATTGACACAGATTATCAGTGTTGTCCGTTCTTTACAGATAATGTAGTTCAGGAGCAATCTCAATGTTTCACTTCAGATGCCGAACGATTTAAATTGATGTAAATTAGTGACTCTGCATTTGCGAGTCTGTACATTGTCTACACAGAAAGACAGTGAGGCTCACATTCAGGGACTGCTTGTTCTTTACAACTGTGCTGATGTGTTACAGTCTGAATGGTGGACAGTTCAGCTTCAGAGGAAAATATTTAACAACAAAAAAAGCTAAACTTTAGAAATATTTAACCGCATGGACATCATTGAAACCAGGGAGATGGTAGACGAATGGGGAGATACGGAGAAGTAGCATGAGCGAAAGAGATTTCCATAAGCCTGCTCGAGATAGAAGCAGAAGTAAATATTTTAGTAGGATTAGGACTAATCAGAAATTCCTCATGCCTGCTGTCTTTCCATGCCCAGATGTCTCTCGATGGCTGGATTCTTCAAGAACCTATCTCTCACACAATTTAATACATAAAAGGATTCTGCCCTCACACGCCCACCGCCCCACAAAGAGTTCAAATGTCTCTCAACACGCAGAGAGACAATAGCAGGAAATTTATTTCAGTCTTAAAATTGTGTGCCTTTGTTTTAAGACTTTGTCTTCTGCTCCTAAACTCTCCCAAGAAGTGGAAACACTCTCACAGCTTTCACCCTGTTAAGCTGCTGTAGAATTACATTTGTTTCAACAAGATGACCTCTAATTTTTCGCAACTTGACTGATTACAGTACCAACACTTCTAATTTTGTTGTTAAGTGGTTGGAAGAATACGATGGAAGGCAGGGTGGGCCCTCCAAATGGAATGGAGCAGTGAGTCACCTTGAAAATTTGCTGGAGAGATGGAGAGGGAGAAAGAGATAAAAGAGAGAGAGAGGAAGATGTGACAGCGTGAAAAGTGTGGGGAGAGCAAATGGCTGAGGGAGTACGAAGGAAAGGACTTTTATTCATTCCCAGGATGTCTGACAGTATTGATAAGGCAATAAAATGAACGTAAGTGTTGCAAATCATGAAAAGGAAACACCAGTGAAATAATGACTGGATGCCTTTATCTGGAGACATCGTTCACTGGGGTCATTATTGTTCCTGGATAGCAGGATAGCCTTTCTAACTCCTGCTTAGTTCAAGCTTCTAAGAATATTAAAAGTGGAGAATTCAATAATCCAGAGAACAAAAATGGTTAGTATTGGCAAGAGATCTAAATCAGTATTGTAGTAAACTATCGTGTGTTGTTGAAGATTTATCCATTCAAACAAGTTGGGAGTTTTTCAATTACACTCTTGCACTTTGGAGATAGTGGACAGGCTTTGCTGATGGATGGGAAAAGTGAGCAAGCATGTGAGTTAATTGTTTTTAATCAGTCTCTGACCTGCCCTTGTAACAACCATATTGATTTAGTTCATTTCTGTTCAGCAGTTACCGCAGGAACTTTGATTGTATCGACAACAGCATTAGTAATGCCATTGGAAGACAATGTTTCCAATGTGTGTAAGACAGAAAATGTGTGTGTGAGAGAGAGACAGTGAGAATGACTATGCGTGTGAGACAATATGTTTGTCTGACAGAGTGAGTGTGTGCGTGAGAGAATATGTACGTAAGACTGAGCGTCTGTGTGCAAGTGAGAGATAGAGAATCCGTATCAGAGAGGTAATCTATGTGTGAGTAAGCGAATATATGTATCAGCTAGTGTACGTAAGATGTTGTAGGTGTTTGTGTGTACGTGTGTGGGGAGAGATTGCATGTATATGAGTTTGAGAGAGAATAGTATTGTGAGAAAGGCAATCCCTGTGTGTGTAAGAGAATGCGTCTCTGCATGTCTGAAGTAGTGAGTGTAAGTGTAAGAGTGTGCGCGTCTGTGCGTATATATACATGAGTGAAAGGGAAAGAATGTATTTTGGTGCAAGAGGGAGAAAGAATTCCTTTGAGAGAGATAATATGTGTGCATGTGTGACTGTCTGCGAGAGACTGTGTACATCTGTGTATGTGAGGGAATGATAGAAAACTATGTTTTTTGCGTGAGGGGGAGTATGAATCTGTGTATAAGTGCGAACGAGGGAGTACAGGTGTCTGTGACCAAGTGGGAGAGATTGTGTGTCTAAATGTGAGAGGTTGCATTTGTGTCAGTTTGAGTTTATGAATGAGCCTGTGTGTAAGTCAGACTGTGCGTGTCTGTGGGCGTGTGTGTGAGTTAGAGAAGGAGACAGGGAGAAAGCGAGAGAAAGCGAGAAAGCTAGAGAACGATCGAACGAGCGAGTGAGAGAGAGAGAGGCAGAGACAGATAATATATTTGCATAACCATGTTGAATTAAAAGAAACGCTGCTTCAGAGGCAATTTACCGTTTGTCTCAAATCCTACATAGTCTCAGTGATTGAACTACAATTTTAATGTGCCCAACATGTATATGCGCGTGTGCGTCTGTTTGTGTGCGGGGGGAAGGGCATGTGGATGTGTGTATTGGTGAGAGTGTCTGTCTATATTAGTAAACGTGTGGGTGTGCCAGTGTGTATGCGTGTAGGGGCGTGTGTATTTGTGTGAGAGACTGTGGGAGTGTGTGTGTCGGTTTTTTTGGTGTGTATGTTTGTGTCTGTATGTGGGCGTATGTGTGTGTTGATGCTATTACGTTTGTGTGTTTATCTATTAATGGGGTGTGTGTCTGTGTGTGTGAGAGAAAGAGTGCACATGCGCGTGCATCGTGTGTGTGGACTGGGGGATTGATATATTGATGGGAGTGTCTCTGTGTGTAAGTAGTTGCATGCGTGTGTGGGGGTGAGTGAGGGGATGTTCGTGTGTGGTAGAGTGTGTACGTGTGTATATAAGTGTGTGGGTGTGGATGGGTGTGTATGGGTAGGTGTGAGTATGTATCATTGTGCGTAGGTATGCATGTGTGTGTGTACATTTGTGTTTTGGGATGTGGGTGTGTGTTTATATGTTTGTGCATGTGTGCGTGTGGTTGGCTGTGTGCGTGTGTGTCGGTGTTGTTTATTGTGTGTACACGTGCGTGTGTGCCTGTCAGTATCTGCGCGTTCATGTGTGCTTGCTTGTGTGATTATTAACCCCTGCAGACTTTCTTGAGTCCATACCAACAACAGCAGTGTGCCAACGTGTTCACTGTAGCTTGGAGAAGCAAATCTGATGATGTGGACATCTACAATATTAACTCTTGTTACCTTGGCGCTGGCACACTGCTGTCCGGGAATTGCAAAGATGTTTTTTTATTATATGGCAGGCCATATCAAATCGCAGAGAACCCTCTGGTTGTAGAAACAGGGAACGATGCAGAGGAGGTCATTCTGCCTGCTCAGCCTGTGCTACCAGTTACTTGGATTAGGGCAGCTTTGGGTTTGTTAATGCAGTGTCTCATATCGGTCTCATATCGGTACTGTAAAGGACTGAAACCCCTTCCCAGCTCTCCTTTCGAGGGTCACTGTAAATTCAGCATTTTGAAGCGGGATTTAAAGAGAGGGAGGCCACACGTGGTATGGTAGCAAGGGGATTAAAACTGCTGCTTCAGAGGATCAGGGACACGGGCTCTGGAGGCAGATTCAGTCAAAACCTCAGGAAGAGTTTAATTTGAATGAAATGAGGAGGAGCAGCGAAATAGCGCAAGGCGGACGGCGCAATTGAAGAGCTTGCAATGAATAAAAGGGCAGAATAGACCCTTTCTATGATACAAGTGAGTCTGTGTCTTGGCGTTGCCTTTAAATCTTCATGTCATCTCGGTTCAAAGATTTTTGTTTTCACTGGAAGACACCTGCAAACCTTAGCTTTAGAAGGGCATAGAATACAGAGACAGAATGAGGGTTTTCAGCCCGTTGTATCTGCTCAGCCATTTAAGTGCCGGGTCTGATCATGCTCTGCTCTGCTCACGGGCCATTTACCCATGACCAGCGAATTCCTTTCTGATGAAAACTCCCTCTCAACGTCTTGAACTACTGAATGACCAAACCTACACAACTCTCCGTACTATTCCATGCGTTAACCCGGTTGGAAAGACAAAAACCCTCCTCCTCTTTTCAATCGGTTTTCAAACATTGTCCTATAATTATGGGATAATGCCATCTGTTCCTGGACTGTCCCACAAGAGGATACAGCTTCTCCACATTTCTCCTGCCAAGTCTCCCTTTCAATAAGGTATCCGTTATTCTGAAACGCTATCCCAACAAAGAGTTATCTTTATCACCCTGCATTTACATCTACATGCTCCCACCAGAAGACGTGTTGAGTTCAACGTGCATATGTTTGCCGTTGCCTTCAGAGCTCCGGACTGCTCTAACTGCACTGCCTGAAATCCATATCAATATGTCTGTGCTCGTGCAATTTTGGCCTGATGAGCGCTGTAGGTTTTAACCAATTTGTCAATAAGCCATCAGGTAAGTTGACCTCAACTTTCAGAATCGTCTCGTGTCCATCACTTTTTGTCAATATATCTCCCTGTCTTGCTCTCTCGCTGTGCTGCTATACTTCCGTTTCTGTCACTCTCTCTCTCTTTCTCTCTCTTTCTGTGTGTGCGCCCGTCTCTACTCTCTCTCTCTCTGTTTGAGTCTGCCCCATCCCCAGTTCTATCTGTATCTCTGTCTCGACCTTTCCCTTTCACGTTTTTCACTTTCTGTCTCTGTTGCTCTCTATCTCCCTCTCTCTCTGTCTCCATCTGCCTCTCTCCAATTCTCCACTCTCTCTCTCTCAGTGCCATTCCTTGTCTACATCTCTCTGTGTCGCTGTACCTTTAAGACATTACTGCAAACAAAATAATTTCGAGACAAATCATGGTCACGTGTTCCATGAGCTGCTTATGTGCCTTGAACGTTTTGGTTAAATGTTTCTGTGACGCACCACAGGCCATTTCTTGACATCATTTCCTCAATTAGAAGCTGCACGCTCCTTCTAGAATTATGTTCCCAATATTCTTACTTCCCTCGGAGTTATGTGCAGAGTTCTGTTTTCCAAATTGAAATGGTCACCTTCTGGTAATCCTGAAAATGTAAGATCCCACACTGAAACCTGGCTTGATGTGCCACAAGGGTTACGTTATTTTCTTTGTGCTACCATTGAAGCCTGTCACTGAAGGGTTTCATCGTTGGCTGCCAGTGCAGGTTTAAGAAAAATCCAGCGACATGATATTTTAACGGAAATAAAGCAAACAACTATCTTACACTGCAGAAGAAAAGGTTGTGCAAATGTATTTAGAACGATTAGCAAGTTTCATCCATTTAACTGCAGCAATAGTCGAAAAGATTATCACTGCCCAGCGAAGAGTTGCCATTGTCTCCACACTAAAGTTTTGACTTGAACTGTGAACTTCGTTTCCGTTTAGCACAATGGTGCATCTCCTGTTTATGTATCTCTCCCCGAAACCCTTAAAATAACTTGTAATGCTCCTAACTTAATCCTTAACTTGAAGATAATGTTTTCATACAGCATTTGATACACATTAAGCGGTTTAATAAGATTACAGAAAGACATTTTGGAGATAGTAACTGAGAACGGATCAAAGATTGGCTAAGTAATAAAAGCCAGAGGGTCGGAATAAGGAGATAATTTCAGGGTGGCACACTGTAACACCGGGACTGCCACAGGGATCAGTGCTTGGGCTGCAATTACCTGAAGTCTACATTAATTACTTGAACGATGGAGGCGAATGCAGCAAAACCAAATTTGTGAATGGCTTAAGTCGAGGGTGGAAGACAAATCGTTTGGATCATGTAAAGAGAATGCAGAGGGACATAGAGAAGCTATATGAATGTGAAACAAATGGAAGTTGCGACATGATGTGGGGAAATTGGAGGTTGTGTATTTCAACAGGAAAAAATAGAGTAGCACAATGTTATAAAGAGGAGAAAGAATGCAGAACCTTCTGGAACCGAGAGATTAGAGGGGGCTCCACTCATGATTTTTGAAAATACAGCATCAAAGTGCAGTGTTTATGAGGGACAGCAACGGGAACGTGAGTTTTATTTTAAAGGGAATGTCATGTAAAATTCGTGTGCTTTTGCTAAAATCGCGCAACGCACTGGCCATACTAAGGCTAGTCATGGCTAAAATGCTAAACTCTATTAAACCACGCAAAAATAGATTGCCATTGGATGGAGAACACAGAGAGTCGACTGCTTCTACCGAGCATGAAGGAACCGTCGTCAAAGGCGGGGTTAAGTAGATTGAGCCTGCAATATTTGGAGTTCACGTGAATGAAAGGAGATCTTATGTTAGTACTCAATATTCTGACTTTTGAGCACAATTCCAGATTCCATTTCCCTCGGTTGGAAAGATTTGGAGTATTGCACAGAGTTCTGATGTGCACCATACACTTTAGGAAGACAGCACGCAGTTCTGCTTTCCATATCCCTCACTTACAACAAAAATTAAGCACGATGCACATTTTGTCTCCGTATCGCTCAGATAGATCACATTTGGATCTCGGTGCATCGTCTTGGATCTCCATGTTCTGTTGTCAGATGTTACTGCAGAGTTCCCTACACGACATCCTTCCGTTGGTGCACACGTGGAGCACTCTGGGTAATTCTTCTTTTAATATTCCTCTGATAGACTACACTGTAACGTTCTCATTGTATTCCTTGCTTCGGCCCTACTTTGAGCACTGACTGTTTATAATAACGAATAATAATAAGAATGTTTTCTATTTTCCAGATGTCCACAACGGATGTAAATGTTTCGGGGCCACTTGAAAGCATTCCGACTGCATCAGAAGTGACACTATACTGAAATGGTTATGTGCCTCGGGCAAGTTCTGCTGTTTGAAAAACTGAGTAGCGAAACAAGAATATCGCACAGAGCGAGGCATGACTGAGATCCGGTTGATGGTCGCTGCCAAATCTAAGATTCGGGTTCGGCTCGGTTTCTTTAAAGGGATTTAAAGAAAGCAGGTACAAGGAAGTGCAAACTTATCAGCCATGATTGAATGCAGGAGCGACTCGATGTGCTTAATGACATAAATTCTACTCCCACGTCTTATGATCTTATGGTCTGGAAGGTAGGGAGAACATCGGAGGATATGAAAGTATATTAACCGCGATGGTGCTGCATTTGCACAGATTTCAGGACCTGAATGGCGTCTTTTCTTTCCCAGGAAATTCATACCAGTCGTGCACGGTGAGATAAACTCATGCCCCACAAGATCAACCAAGGGCACAACACCAACAGAACATACAGTCTGTACCAACACTAGTGCCAGACACCCAAACAGAATAGGCAACACCTTCCTCATTCATTCCTCTTCCCCTCACAGACACAGTCACCTGCTTTAGAACAGAAGCTCATTATTAACGGAGAGAACACACTGTGGTTTATACTGACCCCAGTCTCATTGAGCATAGCCCTACATTGGAAGAGTTAAAGGGACAGTTTACACACCAAGAACAGCAGTAACTGGAAGCAAGGCCTACACGTGAGCTCCCACTCTGTTCTTTAATACTGTCACGCTCATAGCTGGGCTTCGTACAGGAATGAATCAGATCTCACGCAGAATCGTGACTTGATCCACTTTATTTTGTTTGTATTCAAAGTAAAATGATATTTTTCACTGATGCATCAGCACGCAGTGCTGCTATATTGGATTGAGCATTAACGTTCATAACATGCATTTAAATACAGAAGAACTTTCGCCATTCGGCGCAAAATGTCACTGTTAGTTCTTTGTGTGAGAGCTGAAAGAGCCAGCACTGGAACGATCGGCGAAATATTTCCCTTTATGAAAATAAACAATATGTACATATCTAATGTAATATTTTGCAGTGAACCTTCACCAATTAGTAAACAGTTAGGTTCCTCTGTTCACTAAGAAGTGACTGATTGACAGAAACGCTTACTTTTTGATTCCAGCAACATTTGGTATTCGTGAAATGTCTTTATAATGAGCACAGCGTGGATCCAATCTTCAATTTTGAACGGTGATTATTAACTACAGTGTAGTCACTCTTCTGCTATAAAGAGCCTCTGTGCTCCAATCACCTCACCATGACTCTAAAAGACTCTATAGAGAAAGATGAAATCACTGCTTTTGCTCCTCATCGTCCTGGTGCTTGTCGAACCCATCACTGCGGATGGAGAAGCGAGACCAAGGTTCTTCATTATGTGTTAGTAAATTTCTCCGAAAAATACTTGTCATATCACCCGTTCCTCAAGTGTTTGCTGATTTGTATTGTAATTTGACTGTTTTTTTTGTCTTCTTTCAATCAGCCCAGATTCTCATTCCTCCCTGCTTTGAAATGATGTTATAGTCTCAGGTTGGATAATCTTCGAAGAACTGTTCGATTTAACGTGCTACTTATTTACCCACAAAAACAATCCAACAAGGAGATGTCCTTAGCTCCATTGTTTACACGTTGAATAGAGAAACGTTTTCAAATGTCTGTTTGACCCACCCCTGATCTCTTCAATATCCTTCAGTATCGACAACATGTCTTGATACTGATGCCGTTCTAATTGTGAAACCCAAACTCATTTAATTCTGATCAATCCAAGAGATCAGACAGCATGTCAATATTTGTTTTTATATTTTATTCAGCTGCCTGAGCACAGAGCTGTGTAATGCGCTCCGTGTAAATTCAATCAATTATCTCAAAGATTCCTTGAAATCAATCATGTTAGAATATTTCCTCTTCTGATAACGTACTCGTGTACCTCCTTCTGTGTTCTGTTCTTGCCATATGAAAGAAAAGACTATGCACAGAACTAACTGACATTTCCACTGTTTAACTTATATTGGGATCACCGTGGGCAGTTCTAATCCTTATCTCATTCAGGGTGACACTACTTCGAGCACTGTGCGCAGCGATACCTGCGATTTCCCTTGGTACGACAACTTTATGACACTTTAAACCGTCATAGGCTCGTTATCGCTGAGTTTCACGACACTGAAAGCACTGTGCACAAAGATGGGCGAGATGTTCCTTCGGTTAGTCACAGTAGAAGCAATGCGTACTTTTCTGGTCTTTCTATCCCTTACTTCGTCCAAACTGCAAGCACTGTGCTCTGGCCTTGAGGACATATCCCTTAGTATGACTATACGTTGTTCAATGAACATAGATATGGGCTCAATCTACCGTGGTAAGACCACACTGTGCATACTTCTCGACGCCCCATTCCTCAGTTTGACGACAGTAGGAGCACAGTGCACTGTCCATTTCTTAATATGTCTCAGTGACAACATTGTTTTAATTGAACCCCGACTGTGTGGAAACAGACCGTTCGACTCATGAAATCCACACCAATCCGAAGATTACTTATTCAGCGAGACCCATTGGGAAGGTGCAGACAGTTCTCGTCTCTATCTCCCTTGATAAGACATCACTGAGAGCACTGTGCACTGTTCTCATCTTTACATCTCTTGGTAAGCCCACATTGGGTTTACTGTGCACAGGTCTAGCGTCCATCTCATTGATTGGTTCACACTGGCAGTGCTAGATATATTTATGCTCGTCATGTTTCCTGGAAGGCAATTGCCCCAGCTGGAGACATCAATTGATTATGTCTTTCTGTTTTACAGCTTCCCTAAAATATTGTCTAGTCCAGGGAGGAATTTGCAGGATTTCCCCTTGTCTTCCAGAGGAAATTCTTTCCAGTGGGCATTGTGAACATGGGGGCAACTGCTGCCAGAGAAAATGAACTTACAGTATAAATCTGAAGTGAGACCCGTCTGAGGCACCAACTGTTGCAAACTGTTACTTCTATTGACCGACTGTGTTCCATTGTGTGAATCCAATGTCCCTGACTGACTGCTTTGCAAATCGTATCAATAAAATTCGTTGAATTATGAGTTGTTGTTGCCCGAGTCTTTCATTCATTTGATTGGAGAGAGGGGAGGTCACAAAAACACATGCAGAATCTTTCATATTTTGCAGTTCAAACTGTGTCATCCTCATCTGTTGGTCTTGTCCTCCACAACGTAAAACAACGGGAATAAACTGTTGGAGAAGATTCAGCACTCGATTCCATTTTGGCTTTCGGATTTGAACCGCTTTGACCGTGGAAGTCTCGGGTTCTCCAGTGACCAGTCGAATTGATCGAGTTTTGAAAACCAAATGTTGCCTGCAGTTCGTTGTGAGAGAACCAGGAGAGAGGGAAATAATGTTCTTACCTTCCTTCTAACAAATCTTCCTGCCTCACACACATCTGTCCACGTCATCATTGTTAGTAATGAAAACCACACAGTGCTGGCAAAGATAAAATATTACTGCCACACTGAGGATACAGTTCTGTTATTCGGTACAGTCATTGTCCCAAAGGCAGCAGATTCTGTACAGATTGGATAGGCATTTGGAAGTTATTGGGCTAGTGTAGGTTAAGTAGGATTCGGTCGGCGCAACATAGAGGGCCGAAGGGCCTGTACTGCGCTGTATCTTTCTATGTTCTAGATCTGGAATCTCCGATCTGGGCAGCCATGCGGTGCTCATGGAATTCAATTTAATCGCAATCTCTTAAAACACTGCCTAATATATGCATGATGCATAATCCCCTGCGATCATCACCTGAAAAACCGGCGCAATTCATCTCACCTTGGCGTTGGGAAGAGATCTGCAAGGAAATTCGGTGCATCTCAGCAATTCATCATGCGCGTGGTACGCATTTTTGGTCTGAATGTCCGTTGTGTGAGCAGAATTTTTTTGAATGTGTCTCTGAAGCATTTACTCTATTTTCATAGAAAGCTTAAAGTATGGAAGCAAACAATTAGACCCAACGATCCCACACCAAAACACTGATCGGTATCCCTTCTCAAAACAATCCATTAGCCTACGAAGTACATTTTCCATGACTAATTCCCTTAACCTACATGACCCGAGGCAATTCAGCACGGCCAATTCACCGAACTTGCTCATTTTTGACTGGGGAAGGAAACCAGAGCACCGGAATAAAACCACTCTAATGTGGGAATTTTACGCATACAAGCGCTGCCAGAACTGCTGAGGTTCTCCAGCAATTTCTATTTTGTTAAACTCTAAGCCAAGATTCGGTTTTCAAACTCTACTCAGTTTGAGGTAGGAGCCAGCGAATCGAGTTGATAGAGAAACGCTGTGCAACGGATAGAGCAATGGCAGTCTTTTCACCCACAATCCCAGGCCATTGTGAAAGACATCGATCTCTGGTCTTGTGTTTGCGGTCCACTGGGTTATTGCGAAAGTCTCCCAGCAGCAAGGAGGGAATCAGTCTCCAGTCCAAAGGCTGAGCTTAATGGTAATACGACTCAGCATTTCTCTTTCACCTTCCCTCCCCGCCAAACGGGAGAGGGTTCTCTGAGGCTGCAGGAGCGAAAGGAAAATGTTGTTTACTCTCACCAAAGAAACTCTGACCACAAAGATACACACAGCTCCACGTGTTTCACTTTGTGCTTTTTTGTGCCCAATCACGATGCCTAGTCAAAAATGTGGTACCCCACCAAGAGCCGTCAATCACTCACTGACCAACGCCTAGACTCCGAGATCAAACACTCCAGTGAGTTGGCCATACAGAACAGAAAGATAATTCCCTTCCACGTACTTTGATTTAATTTGGCGGAAACTAATCTTTGTGTTTTCAGGCAGGTTTAGCTTTATTAATACATTTCAAAATTAGTTTTAAACGCTCACTTTGGGTTGAGTAATCGGATGGAGCAAGGAATTACAGGAAGGGGTTGCTCCATTAGATACCACTTACAGACTCTGGCTGTTAGACCTCGACAAAGGTTTCCAGACCAAACCAAATATGGCAAACTGCACCATGGATTTTCAATTTGCATCAACCGGAGTACATCCTGCTTCTTTGCTGATTCTCTGTATTTCCTTCAGCCGGCATTTAACATTGACACACAGAATGGCATCAGTGCAACAGAATTTGCACATCACTACCGAATCTTGATTGTTTGATCTTGCTGTGTATTTATTTCTTGCCCCGCTTCAACAGTCACCCATCGATAATTTATTGCTGCTCCAAGTCACAGTAAGAAAGCGCCATTTCCTTGTTCTCTGTATTCTCATTACTACTGACCTTCCTGGTCACTCATTCTCCATCTGTTTGCATATCTCTTTCTTTCTCTACCGATCGCTAACTCTTTCCATACCTATCTGTTCATCTGCTCACAGAACTGTCCCTGAATCTCTCTCCCTCTGTCTCTTTCCTCCTACATCCACATCATTTTCCTATCTGTTTTGTTTGTCATTGTATCTCTCTTTCTCTATCGTGCAGATTCGTGTGTTGGCTTTCTCTCTGTATTACCATTTTTACCTCTTGCTGTCTCTCAAAATCTCTCTCTCTCATTGCGATTCCTGATATAACGAAAGGCTTCAGATGTTAACAGAGAGTCATAGAGTCATAGTGATGCACAGCATGGAAAACAGCACTTCGATCCACCTCTTCCAAGCTGATCAGATATCCCAACCTAATCTAGGACCACTGCCATCACCGGGCCCATATCAATTCAAACTCTTCCGGCACATAAACCCATCCCGATGCCTTTTAAATGTTCCAAATGTGCGAGCCACCACCATTTCCTCTGACAGCTCATTCCATTCATGTCCGCCCTCTGCGGGAAAATGTTGTACCTGAGGACGCTTTTACACCTTTCCTTTTTCAAACTCAGCCTCTGTCCTCCAGTTCTGGGCTCTGCCACCCCAGGGAAGGTACTTTGTCTATTTACCATATCCATGCACCCTCATGATTTTTTAAAAAATTCTATACGCCTCCGACGCACCAAGAAAAACTGCCTCAGCCCATTCAAACTCGCCTTATAGCTCAAAATCCTCCAACTCAGGCAACATATTCGGACGTCTTTTCTGAATCCTTGAAGTTTCACAAATTCCTCGCCATTGGAAGGAGACCAGAATTGACCACAATAGCCCAGAAGGGTCCGAACCAATGTCCTTTAATGACACAACAGTACCTCCCAACTCCTGTATTCAATACTATGATCAATAAAGACAACCGTACCATCCACCGACTTTATCATCCTATCTACCTGAGACTCCGCGTTCAATGAGCTTTGAACTTCTCTTCCAAGGTATCTTTACTCAGCAACAATCTCTAGGACATTACCATTAATTGTATAAATCCAGCTGAGATGTTCTTTCCCAAAATGGAGCCCCTCGCATTTATCTCACTTAAACTCCATCTGCCACTTCTCAGCCCGTTGGTCCATTTTAATTAGATCCCGTTTTAATCTGATGTAACCTTCTTCACTGTCCACTATATCTCAAATTGTGGGTTCATCTGCACATTTGCTAACACTGCCTCTTACGCTTACATCCAAATCATTTATGTAAATGACAAAGAGTGGTGTATCCAGCACCGATTCCTGTGGCATGCCACTAGCGGCAGGCCTCCAGTTTGGAAAATGCAATCCACGAGCCCCCTCTGTCTTCTCCCTTTGAGCCATTCCTTAATCTGTTTATTCCATGAGATTAATCTTGCTAACCAATCTCCCATGTGGAACCTTGTCGAACGCCTGAATGAAGTTCTTAAAGATCACATGTAATGCTCTGGCCTCATCAATCTTCCTTGCCACTTTTTCAGAAGACTCGTTTAAGTTTGTGAATCATGGTTTCCCATGCTTAAAGTCATGTTGACCACGAGTCCTTGCCTTCCCAAATACTTGTGCATCCTGTCCCTCATGATTCCTCAAATAACTTGCCCAACTTCGACGTCACGCTCATTGATCTACAGTTTCCTGGCTTGTCCTTACTACCTTTCATAAACAGTGGCACGGCGTTCGCCAAACTTCAGTCTTCTGGCACTTCACCTGCGACGATCAATGCTATGAATATCTCACCAAGGGGCCCAACAATCACTTCCCATCTCCCCGCAGAGTTCCAGCTTACACCTGACACGGTGTTGAGGATTTATCGACTTTTATGCATTTCAAAACATCCAGCAATTCCTCGTCTGGAAAAAGACATTTTTCAAGATGTCATCTTCCATTTACCTATTTTCTATATTTCCCATATCTTTTTCCACAGCAAACATTGATGCAAAATACTCGTTGAACCTCTTCCTCTGCGTTTCCAAAGAAATTCTGCTTTGCAGATCGTTGCCGGGCTGTATTCTCGACAGTTACCCTTCAGTAAATGATTCATTTGTTTTACTCAATTCTGGATACGCTATTTATCGCCACTCCTAATTTAGCCTTAAGAATGTAGCCTTAGTTCCATCGTTAAATTCTATGCTCTACATATTGTAGGTAGAGTCCACTGTGCCATTCCAGACAGAATTCCAAACTATTGACATAGCAGTTATGAAGGAACAGCGATATATTTCCAAGTCAGGACAGCGTGTGGTTTGGAGGGAAACGTGCAAGGCGTCGTGTCCCACACATTGGTTGTTTTGTTCTTCGAGATGGAAGTCGTCATTTGTTTGGTAAGTGCTTCTGAGGATCTTTAGAGATTTTATGTGTTTTTTTAGTTGATACGTATTACTGTTACTGTGCCTTTAAGGGGGAGGAAGGGGATATCTGTGGATGGGTTCCCGAAACATTCGTTCAGTTTTCAGCTTGCTCCTGGTGCCGGATCTGCAGAGTTATACAGCAATTTCACTTTTTGGTTTGAAGAATGCGTGTTGAATGTGGTGTCAGCCAGGCGGGCTGATTTACCTGCGATAATGTTGAGTCTATGGTTTATTGTTGGAGTTGGACTCATTCAGACATTTAGAAAGCCTGACTTGTGCATTATCGATGATAGAAAGGCTTTAGGGAGTGATTCAGGAGGTAAGTTAATCGTTGCAAGTTTACCTTATATTGACTATACTGGTTTGCTGACTCCAGTTCAATATCTGGTCAATGGTAATCTACCAAGTGTTAATCTGGAGGGAATTCAATGTTGGTAATGCCATTGAATATCAAGGAGCTATAGTTAGATTCCCTCTCAATGGAAACCCCCAAGATGTTGTGGGATGGACAGCATTCAGTGACAGTGACATCATTGAACTTCAAAGGGCAATGATTAGCTTCTATTTCAATGGTAATCGCCAGCATGTTAATCGTCCGGGAATTCGATAATTCGATGATGGTAAACCATGGAATGACATGAGGCAATAAGGCGAATTGCTCTCAATGGTAAACCCAGGATGTGAATTGATGGGTTGAGGGGCTCGCATGGAATCAGGGATGGTAACGCCATTGGCTATCAAGAGGTAGTGATTCTAAAGTGTCTTATTAAGAGGGCCATTGCCTGGCAATTCTATGACGCAAAGATTCACTGCCAGTTTTCAGCACAGAGTACTCATGTAACAGTCATTGCCGGTTTGTTAAATATTTACCCCTGAAGTGAAATTGTCCTGCTCTCAGTCTCCATTCTGTATGACACCCTTCAGTGAAGTTCAAAAGAGTGAGCTGGTGCTGAGTATTCACCAATCGCTCGTTGTCTGTTTACGCAAACAGAACATTAGGATTGGATATTGACTGTTCATTCGCTGTTCACATGATACTGTGTTCGCTATCATGGGTTCATATAATCACAGCGTCATAGAGATGTACAGCATGGAAGCAAACCCTTCAATACAAATCATCCTCTGGCAGCACATTCCAAATATGCACCAGCCCCAAGTGAAAAAGGTCCCTTTCAAGTGTTATCACTCTCACGTTAAACATATGCCCGCGTGTTTGGACTCCTCATTCTGGAGATAAGGCGTTGTCAATTTACCCTAGCCGTGCCTCTCAGGATTTTACAAAAGTTGTTACTTTCATCCCTCAGCTCCTGACTCTCCAGGAAAAATAACCCGAGCCGTTTCAACCTCACCCTCTACCTCAAACACTCCAATCCGAGTCATATCCTTCTAAATCGTTTCTGAACTCTTTAAGATTCACAACACTCCGCCATTAAGAAGGAGAACGGAATTGCATACCATCTTCCAAAAGTAGCCGACTTCCAAAAATGGCTTGTTCAACCATAATATGCCCTCACAACTGTTATACACTATGCAGCGATGCAGGAATTCCAAACACAACCCTCACTATCCTATCTATCTGAAATTGCACTCCCAAGGTTCAATCCAGTACTTTTTGTGAAACGTTATGTGTCCGCATGGCAAGATAAAGCAGGCATGCACGTGCATATTCTCGCACAGACATACGTATATGCTGACACATAAAAAAAACCCACACAGAGTACAGAGTGAAAACATGAGATAAAATTGGAGATTGAGGCGAAGGAAGGAGCAGAGAAAACTGGAGAAATCAAGGAAGACAGTGAATACAGAAGGTGATATATTATATATTTGGGGAGGGGGGATAGAGGGCATTGAGAAATGTGATGGAAAACAGGAACTATCGGAAATAGAGAGGGACAGTATCGAGAGTGAGAAGGTGAGGAAAATGAAGAGAACGTGATTATGAGAGAAAGGATTACAGACAGAAAGAGAGACAGGCGTGCAAACGGAAGGAGAACAGAAGGTCGAGTTTGACCTGTTATGTGAGACAGGCGAAGGACATCCCAAAAATCTGTAATGCAAAACTATTTACAAATCACTTTGACTGCTCATGGCAAACAATTTGTAAGCGGAAAGCTCACACAAACATCTGAATTGTAATAAGTAGAAGAGCTGTGCTCATTTTGCTACTGCCGGGGAAACTACTGGTGTCAAGGTAACAGTGAGAGATCTGTGACTGCATCACGAGGCGTAGACCATCCATAAGAAAAAAGAGATTGTGTGGGTATCTGTAAATTTTTCTCACACGGTGAGCTGAAATTTTTGCAGCAATACAGAAGGATTCTGATTTCGGTTGGTGAAAGCAACAAAGTGGACTGTACCATTCATATGATCACCGTTGGAGCCCATTCCGCAGATGCCCTGTGGAACAATACATGATAGAATAATTGATAATTGGCTTGTCCGCGGAGCACAGTGTAAGGTGGGGTAAACAATGATCTTCAATCTTGCAAACTTGATGGCGCTGTAAACTTTTGTTTCCAAAAAGAGATATCATATTTTTCTTTTACTGGGTACATCTCTGAGTGAAGAGTCTGCTAAAATAATGATTGGTCAATTCATTGTTGTGCATAATAATGGAGAACAGCCATAATGGGGTCAGGCTGTGAAGTGATTGAAATGAATCTTAAATCATGGAGGCAGTAACGAACCGTGCAAAGTGTGGCGTTACTCGAGCTTGTACTGTGCTTCACTGGGACATTGCAACAGCCCAGGACAAAAATATTAGCCGGAGACGAAAGTAGGTTATTGAAATTGGAAGCAGTGAGAAGGTCAGTGTTGTTCCTAGAGACAGAGCGAAATATTCCTCAGAGTCGTGTTTTTTGGTCTTTCAAATGAAAAGGTGACGACATCGTGAGCAGCAACACCAGGAGACTGGATTGCAAGAGTACAGGTTAAATGCTGCATAATGTAGAAGATGTATGCTGGGTTGCTAAGAAATGGTGAATGAGTCCACGAACGTTTCAAATATATGGCGTTATTTCTTCTTCGAAGTGGACTCCATAGTTGCACATTGAGACCTCCGCACCAACAGCTTCAGTCAAGCTTTTTTGACAGATTTTTTTTGAAGAGTATTTAGTCCCACACCATTCCCTACATCTTAACAACAGGGTTTAGGTAACAATCTGTTTGTCACATGTGCTTCTGTCCACGTCGAACCGATTTCGTTTGATTCAACCACATATTTGCAAGTCTGTTGTTTGCAGTAGCTTTGTGTCTGTTTAACTCTTTTTATGCTGTAGATAATCCATACAATTTTCAATGATCTCTGTAACTTCTTTGATTTTTATACTTTATTTACATATTGAGAAACACAAGGATTCACTACGCTTTCTTACTAAAAAAAAACAGCTTGCCGAGACACTGACGATTTCCTGCATTCTGTGTCCCTCTCTCCTTCAAAAGGAAGGTTTTATTTGCTCGTCCTCAGGGATCCTCACTGACTCCAGTGATTCCTTAACGATTCCAGAATGATCACTAGCAACACCTCCACATACTCCTCAGCTACCTCCTCAGAACAATGGGCTGCAGTCCATCAGGTTGACTGATATGTCTGCATTCAGATATTTCAACATGCCCAGCAAATCCGTCTTAGTCACGGTCACGACACGTAGCTCCGCACACTGACTCTCTTGAAGTTCTGGCAAGCAGCGGGTGTCTTCCAATTTGAAGACTGATGCAAAGTGTCTGTGCAATGCCACTGCCATTTCATTGTTACCTATAACTCTTCAGGCCTCATTTTCCAGCAGTCTGACGCTTGTTCTTCTCTCTATGCATCTTATATACCTTAGACAAAACTCTTGCAATCGCCTGTCATATTATTAACAAGCTTACTTATCGCCATATAGTGTCTTCTCTACGCTATTGCTTTTATTAGTAATCCTCCAATGGTATTTAAAAGCTTCTTTTTCCTATGGACTCCCAATCACCTTTCCTACATTGTATGCTTTCTCTTTTGATTTTATGCTGTCCTTGACGTCCCTAATCACTCAAGGCTGCATTGTCCTCCCGAGTATGTTTCTTCTTCTTTGAGATGAATTTCTGATGTTCATCTGGACCATCCCCAGAAACCCCTGCCATTGCTGCTTCATGGTCTTCCCTGCTCGGCTCCCCTTGCAACTAACTCTGGCCAGCTTCTCACTCAAGAATTTGTACTTAAATTACTCAATTCTAATCAGAGTATGTCAAGAAGAAAGCAATAGATATAAACTGAAGGAGAACTGAGAAATGGGACATGAGATTGATTGGAGGATTTATTACCCAGGTACAAAGAGAGAAAGGGTGAGAATATCGATGAAAAGATGTCACAAACGCGTAAACTAGACGTATGGCAGAAGTAGATGCACTTCCGTATTTGTTTTCCCAATTCCTGTTTGCTATGGTCTTTGCACAGAGTAGGTACAACAGAGTAATATGTTCAAATGCTGCATCTGATACCAAACATTTTCTCTCCAACAATATGAAAGACAATGGCTATTGACAGAACCAAGCAGGACAATATTTTTGTTTGCAGGTGCAAAGGCAGTTAACTAAAATAGGTTGCGACACCAGAAACAGGAATTTACTACATACATCCTGACAAAAACGCGAGACTAGTGCTGGGAATCCCAGAAAGAGAGAAACGTTGAGTGGGAACATGAAACCTCAGATGAGGATCAAATATTGTTTTATAAGTTTTATACAACGTATACATCGCATTTCATTAACTGTGCCTCCGTTGTACATTCTGAATATATTGTACACATGTATACAATCTTACCTTAATGTACGTCCAATGATTAAGTACTGTATGTGAAATCATTCTTCCCCCATTTCAAACTCTCCTGTTTTGTTTTCATTTTCACTTGCTATTCCTTCTTCTAAATACATTGTCTTTGTTTCTTTGTATTTCATTTTATTCCATTTGTCAATAAAATATTGGTAACTGGGAGACTAACACCTTATTCCTCTCCAGTTTCCACATCGATTGTCTCCTATTCCTTTCCGTTTCTTAACCAATGACACAGACATTCTGTCTCTGACCCTTTCATCCCAATGTAATTGTAAACACATTTACTTTTGGGCTAAGGGTAAAAATCTGGGAAAGAAGATTCTGTGCAATAAGATGCTTGCATATTTAGAAACGAATTCATGAAGTGCAGAGTGTTAAAGATAAAATGCTGCTTTATTAGAGTAGCGACAGAAATGTCCAAAGAAATCTATATTTCTACTGTTTAGGGCAGTTGTCTCCAGAGACAGTTTTTAGACTGATATTTGATGACGTGGACGAAACTTAATTCTTGTAACAACTTCTCGATTTGCTGTTAATAGAGTGGTTACGTAAAACACTGTATGTGTATACTATAGCAGAGTCACAGAGCATGTGAAGACAAAGCATCGCCTTTCTCTTTCATCTAACATTGTTGGTATTATCCAAGATAGTCGGTAAGACCAACAGCAGGCGATGTCTGTGCATCACCCAGACCAGCTATTGATGTTACAATAAATGTATTGCAGTAATGGGGTTAAGTGGAGATTCTGTTCAGTGACTGTGACTGACATCAGTCTCCATGGATCCCAACTGAGTCCCATGAGGCTTTCCCTCTTCTACTAATAAGGGACTTTTTAAATTATATCAGCGAGAGCATCATTCTCAACACGATTGGAACCAACAGCTCCGGAGAATGGGAGAGATCAAAATCTGAAAGCAATAGACTGGAATGTTTCAACATGAATCAGAATCTAAGAAGAATAGACTGGAAGGTTCCAAAAATCGATCAGAATCTGAGAACATTAGACTGGAATGTTCCCGCATTGGATCAGAATCTGAGATCAATGCATTTGAATGTTACAAAAATGTACAGGAGTTTATCTATTAGTCTGCTCTTTCTTTCTCTGGATTCGATGAGGTTAACATGGCGGATTCGATGTGCACTGATAGTTATTCAGGCAGGTTACTTTCCCATCCTCGCTATAATTGGTGTTCCTGGTAAGTCTATCTCAGCTCATTTATTAATTGTGTAAATGATTTTGAACGTCATCACGACTTATGTTCTGTATATTCGGCAAAGATGCAAAGTATTGTATTCGCTTTCAATCACATACTCCATTTCTATTTCATGAATGTTGTTCTCGTCACTTACAAACATCTGAAGAGAAACAAAATATGAATAACCACGACTTCTCCATTTGGTCCTGAGGTGATCTATATCTCAATATTCTCTCTATCACCAAACCTGGCCACTATCAACTCCTCAATATCACCAGTCGTCATTTCTGCCTCAGTGCATTTTCTGAATACACCATCACCGATACCTTTTCGGTTGCAGTTCTCTTCTGACCTTTCTTCCAGTTCCAGATATTTTGATCAAGAACTGATTCCTGTCTCTACCTGGAGCTATGTCAGGTACAAACTGTAAACTCGGTTTGATTCTCAACTGTTGTTGCCACATCTTTATGTCACCGGTTTCCGCATAGCCTGTAACCTAACACTAAGGAGAGTGCAGTGCTGTCCGTGAAGTCACAGTTTCAATGTACTATTTTGATTTTAGAACTTTCTGAGCAGGATTGGGTCCCATGTCAATCACCTTCCAAGCGCAGTGCTCCAACTTTTTTATTTAGTGTTGGAGACCATCTCTGCCCCCACTGACGGGAACACATCAGTTCTGTCTCCACCGTGAAAAATTACGAAAATTATCCAGAAATACTCCAGGTCAGAGTGACTGTTTAAATTGAGATTCTTTGGGAGATTAGAATTAAGAAAGAGAAGTTAACCAAAAAAATCCTCATTGAACTGAAGATTGTTAAGTTGCTGCATCAGACAAGCCTGATCCCAGAGTATTCAGGGAGCTGGCAATAGAGCTAGTGAAAGAGTTATAGAATTGTTCAGCACAGACACAGATTCTTCATTGTAAGCAATCCATGACTAAAACAATCCCAAATTAATCTAGTCCCACTTGTTGACACTTGGCACACATCTCTCCAAATTTTTCCCATTCATTTTTTAAAATGTTGTTACAAAAAGAAATACATATTGAATTTCCCTCAAAACTGTTTATGCTGAAAACTCTGCTTCCTGATGTCTGGAAAGTTGCTTTTGGAATCCAAAATATTGAAAACGGGAGGGTGAGGGACAACAAATGCGTCGAAATAATGGCCAATTTGATGTCTGTCCTGAGGAAAATATTGGAATCTTTTTATTTAAAAAGTGATAAATGGAGAATTGGGGAATCATAACGTGATTTGGCAAAGTCACCTTAGCTTCAGGAAAGGGAAAACATCTTTGAGAAACCCGTGGTGTTTAGGTCAGTTGAGGTGTCCACAACGGGGACCCAGTGGCACCGGTGGATTTGCATTAGCAGTATTCTTTCGATGTCGTTATTGGCAGGTGAGTGAACGTTCATGAGTAAGGTGAGATAAATAATGTGGTTTGGGAATTATTTAGTGAAGAGAATACAGAGGTCAGCGCCCATTTCTTCACTGAAGGCCGTTACTCACGGGGTATCACACGGGTCAGTATATAAACCACAGCAATTTGCAAGGTACGCACATCATTTTGATGAAGGTTACTATTGACATAGATCTCATTTTGCATTGATTAAATTGTGCGAGGTTGGAAAAAGTCGTAGTCCGAAAGGACCTGCATGTCCTTGATGAAGAGTCACCAAATAATGCATCCAGGAGTCTTAAAGTCATAGAATCTGACAGCACACCAAGTAGTCCATGCCGACTGGTTATGAAGCCAAAAGCATATCTGGTTACTTTGAGACCGGACGTGTTTTGCTGAATATAAAGTACAGCCACCGCTGCCAGGTCATGGTCAGAGACTTCCAAATGTAGCAACGTTCTGTTAAACAGATACCTGAGTTTTGGTTGTTGTCTCGTCAACAATTCAAATTTCACCAATTCGTTTTAATCATGCATAGGATACCAGAAGCCGCTGGAAGCTGAACTTTAGTGCTTTGACACATGGAACCAATCACGTTATCAGAATTAAATGTGTCATCGAAGTATATAAAACAGGAATTTTGAAAATTCGAGGACGATTTACAGCCATCGAACAGCCGATGTACTGTTGTAGTGTCGGGGATCAAACTGGCCATCTAACTTGATCTGAAATAAAGTTTAAAAAAAAGCTCCCGATGAAAGATACTTTTTCATATAAAACCTACTTGCAGCAAACAAAAGATGACCTAGGGAGATCTGCAGCTAAAACAATTGAAGACAGCAGATCGGACAGAGACTGCGTGGTCAGGAGATTAAGTGAGCCCAACTTTTCATATGTGGATTATTGGAACAATTTTTTTATAGACTTGAATTCAGATAGCGAACAGCGAAGAAAAGGGAGTCTGAATTTGTGAAGATTTGTTGTTTATTGTTTACTATTAGAGATCAGATTTTTTTAGATACTGGAATTTAGGAGTTCCCTATCACGCATGTTTTAACAGGTTCCGAGGCATGGTGAGCTTTTTGGGAGTTTGGCTTAAATTACAGAGGGGTTAGTCATCGATTTAATAACAGTTTGGGGGCTTGTCGTTCGGAATTTAGACAGATGCCAACGGATTAGACATATAAATGGTCCTAACGGATTCCAATATTTGGCAATTGGGTTCTTGGATTTTCATATAAAACGTAGGTGAGAAAATGTGTTTAATTGTGGTCTCTTGTGGTTGGTTCAATTAAAACAAAAACAAGAGAAATTGTTCTTAACATTGCTAAAGACGTTCTGGGGCTTGAAAGTGATTTCTAAATTTGCCAAGAAAGTTTAGAAAGACAGAAAGGCATACTTTTAGAATTAATAAAGACGTTAGAATTGTGTTTAACTACGGACAAACGGAAAGCAGAAATTGTGACGGAGTTGTTCAAAAACTGAGGCGAATGAGATAATCAGACAATTTTGCAAACGTGACAAATGGAGTTAGAAGTTAAATAAAGAGATGGAAAGAGACAGCGAGAGGAAGAGAGACCGGAAAAAGAAGTAAAGAATTTGAACTTCTGAAGTTGCAAATTATTCAGGAAAGTCAAGTTAACAGGATAGAGATGAAAGGATACAATAGATCGACGTGCAGATATGTTAACACTTTGCCACACATCGATGACAAAAACGTCGATTCTTCTTTTATTTCATTTGAAGTATTGGCTGGGCAGATGGAGTTGCCAGTTACTTGAGTGTAAGGTTAGTACAGACTAAGCTTGTAGGCAGAGTTCTTCAAGTATTCACAGTGTTGTCAGATGAGGGATCAGGAGGTTATGCAAATGTGGAACAGATTATTTTCAGTGCTTATGAGTTAGTAACAGAAGCATACAGATAGCGGCTCCAAAACATAAATCTGGAACCAGGTCAGACTGAACTTGAGATTCAAGGACTTAAACATATTAAGTTTGATAGATGGTCGTGGGCCTTTAAAAGATTCAAGTCGTATGAGGCTGTAAAAGAGATTATTCTGCTCATAGAGTTTAAAAGGTCTCTTCTAGATATGATAAGAATTCATGTGAATAAACAGAAAGTTCATGAACTGAGGAGAGTTGCAGAGATGGCAGGTAAAAACGCATTTGTGAAATTAGGTTTGTGGCAAGATTTTCCTCTCGTGAGGGACAGAAATTGAGAGTTTGGGAATCTTACTCAATAAAACAAAACGTACAGTGCACGAGTAATGTTTTACCAAAAGGTAAAGTGGAGCTCAAGAGTGTGGAAAGGAGGTGCAAGCCCTCAGGCATTTTCACTACAAGTGAGTTGAGCTCATAAAATTACGGGTCAGTGGTTTAAGGTGAAGACTGACAAAAGGTGTTTTTTTTCTGCCGTAATTTGTGACAGACAAAGTGATTGAAGAAAGGCGCTGTTGGAAAAGAGGCTGGGCCAGTGGCATTTGGGCAAGTAGTAAAGGAAACCACAAGAAAATTCGAAGAGCTGCAGTAGAGTGCACTGCCTGTGCAGGGGTTGGGTCTGGCGCTCGTGAATGATCTCAGTAAAGATTTCGCCTCTTTATGCAAAGTATACTCAGAAAGTTGAGAGTGAGAAAATCAAGAAGTATAGTTTTGCGAGATATGAGATTTGCTCAGTCTCGAGTAGTCGAAAAGTGTGGCGCTCGAAAAGCACAACAGATCAGACAGAATCCAAAGAGCTGGACAATCGACATATCAGGCATAAGCCCTTCATCAGCAATGTGATGGGGGGGAAAGTTTCAGAAAGATAAATAAAAGGGAAAGAGGTTGTGCTGGTGCAAAAGGCGCTGGGAATGCAGCAGGAAGATGAAAGTGAGAGTGATAGTGATAGATCTGAGGGGAGGCTGGAGTGGATAGGTGGGAATGAAGATGGACAGTTCGTACATAACCAGATGGCGGTGCTAATTTGGAGAATTGGAACTGGAATGAAGTGAATCTGCCTAACTCTCTGATTTTCTGTGGTTATCTGTCACTATCTGTGACACTCATAGAGCCACAGAGTCACAGAGATGTACAGCACGGGATCAGATCCTTTGGTTCATCTCGTCCATCCCAACCAGATATCCCAACTCAGTCTAGTGCGACCTACCAGCGCCTGGCCCGTAACCAGATGCATTTTACACGTTGCAATTGTACTAGCCTCCACCACTCCCTCTGGCAGGTCATTCCATATACTTAACTCCCTCTGAGTGAAAAGGTTGCCTGCTAGATCACTTTTGTATCTTTCCCCCTCACCCGACACCTATTCCCTCTAGTACAGGACTCTCCCACCGGCAGGGAAAATACTTTTTCCAATTACCTTATCCATGCCCCTCATGATTTTATAAACCTCTGGAAGGTCACATCACAGTCTCTGACGCTCCAGGAAAAGTAACCCGATCCTATTCAAACTTTCTCCGTTGCTCAAATCTTCCAACTCTGGCCACGTCATTGTAAATCGTTTCTGAGCTTTTTCAGTTGTCACAACATGTTTCCAATAGGAAGGAGACCATAATTGGACACAATATTCCAACAATGGTGTAACCAATGTCCAGTGGTCTAACCAATCCAGTTGCAGCACTACCTCTCATATCCTGCGCTTAATACTCTGATCAATAAAGGAAAGCATACAAACGCCTTCTACACGATCCAATCCAACTGCGACTTCACTTTCAAGGAGCTATGAACCTGCACTTCAAAGTCTCTTTGTTCAGCAACACTTCTAGAATCTTAAAATTAAGTGTATAATTCCTGCTAAGATTTGCTTTTCCAAAATACATCACGTCACATTTAGCAACATTAAGCTCCATCTGCTAGTTCTCAGCCAATGGCACATCTGATAAAGATCCCGTTGTAATCTGAGGTGACCTTCTTCGCTTTCCACTACACCTCCAATTTTGTTGTCATTAGCAAACTACAAACTGTGCCTCTTATGCTCAAATCCAAATCGTTTATATAAATGTTGAAAATTAGTGGGCCCAGCACCATTGCTTGAGGCACTCCACTGGTCATAGGCCTCCAGTGTGAAAGACATCCCTCCAACACCACCCTCTGTTTTCTTCCTTTCAGTCAGTTTTGTAACCAACTTTTGGGGCAGGGGAGATCTGAAAACTGGTGAAAGCGATAATGATCATGTGTGGTTTTCCAAACTATTAGCAACACCCCCAACCTGAATCTACCGATCGCCTTCTGAGCTACCTTCCACTCAGCTCCCCGCCACTGTCCAACTTATCTCTCCACCCTTTCCTCCAACCCCCCTTTCGTAAAGAAGTGTTTACGCCTGAAATGTCGACTCTCCTGCTCCTCGGATACTGCCTGAGCTTTTGTACTTTTCCAGTGCCACACTCTATTCTGCAGAATCTGCAGTCCTCACTTTCTCTCAGCTTTGCATCGTAATAGATGTAAATATTTGCATTATCTCTGACATGTTACCCAAGTCTGTCATAATTTGTGGAATAAGGGACCGAAATTTAGGATTTTCCAGTGTAACGCAGTTTGGAGAGCCAAACCAAGACTGTAAGAGTGACTGACGAGTGTCAGTTCACGAAATACAGTTTGTTATTGGGAACGATTTAATATGTTCCAAGGTGGGTGTGACACCACTTGTAGTGGAGAAGCCAAAGGAAGACAATCGAACAGAGAAGTTGAAAGAATAATCTCCTGCAAGTTTTCAAGACTATGTAGTAACAAGCTCCCACTCTCGTATATTACAGCAAGAAGCACGAACTAAAGAAAAAGACGAAAGACTTGGTGTTCATATAGCTGACACTCTGTTTGATGTAACGGTCCAGGAAAGGAATCAAAATATACTGTCGAGCGTCATTAACTTCAAGATATTATCCTGAGATGAAAATAGAGAGCACAGCAGTTTAGTGCAGATGGGAAATTGGAAATGCGCCAGATTATGACCCAGTGGCACATTGACAGTATTTGTTACGAGTAGCAAATAAACTACCTGTAAGAGATCAATTAGATGCACGGAAGACTCAAGATAGGGTACAAATGCATATCTCGTGACCTAGAATGCATAAGGAATGTTTTTGTTTTGCCGTATATGCCATACATATTGCCGACGCCTGCATTTAAAGAACATTCCACTCAGATTATGATTAATTGTGTAGGTTCCCTTCTTAAATGAGAGTGCGAACAAATATTTGCTAACCATAATGAAGTTTCTGCACGATTTCCAGACGCAATTCCATTGTGAAGTGTTAAGACGGAAAGGGTGGTGGAGGATTTGGTAGCTTTCTTTACTCAGTATTGGCTACCAAGAGATATTGAATCAGACCAAGAATTTCACTGTATCCCTCGGTTGTTGAGGGAAATCATGGATGGCTTCGGAATGCAGCACGTTATATCAAGTGTGTACCATCCTGAATCTCAGGGATCCTTGGAAAGTTGGCATCAGATGGTGAAGACCATGTGAAATACATACTGTCATGATTGCCCGAATGATTGCGATAAAGGCGTCCCATTTATATTATTTGCCTTTAAAAATGCCCCAAATGAGTCGACTCAGTTTAATCTCATTGAGTTAATATTCGGACATGAAGTGAGAGGTATTTTGAAATTAGTTCCAGAGAAATTGACAGAACCGAAATCGGAGATCTCACACTTGGGTTATGTGTATGAGGTGAGGTAGAGATTAAATAGGGTAGGTGAGTTAGCTAAGCAGCACCTGAAGAGGGCACAGCACAGAGTGAAGCAAGTGCCAAATAAAAACTCTGAAATTCGGATGTTTTCATGTGTGGATGACAGATTAGTATTGCTACCAGTAGGAGTAAATTCTTTCAAAATCAGGTATAGTGACATCTTCCAAACTCAGAAAACTTGAGTTTGGTAAACTGTCTGGTAAAAATGCCGGATATTAAAATCAACGGTATTCGGGAATTCATGTCAATATATTCAAACATTTCTAAAACAGAGACAAGTACACCGAGAATTATGTGTTACTTGCCGCCCCTCAGAGTCAGGAATCAAATCCAGATGTCATGCAGTTTGATGTGTCTCAAAATATTATAATCACAACGAAGTCTTTGAGGAGTGGCATCAGATAGTGAGCTATCTGTCGTCGGCACAAAGAACCCAGTTGCTTATTTGTTGCAGCAGTACGAGGGAATATGCAGAAGCAAGATGGGAGGACTAACACTATTGTGCATGAAGTGCAAGTAAGGAATGCTGTTGCGATATAATAAACACACCTCCAGGCTGAATCCTCTCAACGCCACAAAGGTCCAGAAGGAATTGGATGTGACTTTCAGCCAAGGCATCATCGAACCGAGTCACAGCAAGTGGAGTTCGCTGTTTGTGTTTGTTGACAAACCTCATGTGACTCAACGATATTGTGTGGACTATCAGAAGGTCAACATTGTAACAAAAAAGGACTGGGATCCAATTCCAAGATTGGAGGACAGCATACATAAAGTTTGACAAGCCACACATATCACGAAGTTGGAGTTACTGCATGGTTACAGGAAGGCACCTCTATGCAACAAAATAAAGTCATGGCAAGATCACATGGAACGCATGGCAGAGCTCGTTGACCGATTACAAAAAAAAACTGGAAATAAACCTAAAGAAAAGGATTCACGAAGACAGTGGTGACGTCTTTGGACATTACATTGGGCATTGAAGTTTGGTCCAATGGAAAACAAAGACGAAGGCCATTGATCATTTTCCACCACCATCCACGAAGAAATTGGTTCTTCGATCATTGGGTCTGAGTGGATTCTATCTCAAGTTTGTTGCCAAATTCAGCAGTATAGAGACACCACTGATGGATTCTCTAAAGAATAACACAAACTTTGGAAGGGCAAATCAATGCCAGGAGGCATTTGAAGCAGTATTAACCACTGCATCATCTTTAGCTGTACCAAATATTTGGAAATCCTGCAAATTCGGGACTGATGCTAGCGATATTGGGATTGGAGATTTTTTTTTGCAGGGAGATGATGATGGAATTGAACGGCTAATTGGTTAGTTGTCAAAAACGAAACTCATCGTCCACGGGAAAAATTACTTCATTGTTGAATAAGAATTGTTGAGTTTGGTACTGGCTTGACAACACTTTTGTGTTTAGGTGACATACAAGTTGGCACAGACAGTTGTGTTCAATGACGTCAATTCACTCAAGTTTTTCGAACGATGTAAAGACTAAAATGTAAGACGATTTCATTGTAGTCTTATGCTACAGAATTTCAATTTCAAAAACGTACATGTTTCGGCTCGTAAATATGTGAGAGCAGATGTGTTATTGCGGATTTAAAGGAAAATGCGTAGATAAACTTTGACTTCTTCCAATGTTATGTATGTGAACAGTATTAATATGAAAGGTATAACTTTGATTAATGACCTTTGTATTTCATAGGAATGGGATCAAGAATTAAAGGATAAAATGTGAACCCACCTTTTCGTTCTGATGTATTTTTTTCTTAAGGAGTGAGGTGTTATGAAGTCGAAGAAGTGTCTGGTCATTTTAAGATGGAAAGTGCATTGCTGAACTTAAAGTACAGGTTCAGCTGCCAACGTGCTGTACGGTAGCTCAGTGGTTAGCACTGCTGCCCCACTGCACCAGGGCCCCAGCTTCAATTCCAGTCTTCGGCGACTGTCTGTGTAGCGTTTCCACATTCTCCCTGCATCTACGTGGGTATGCTCCGGGTATTTCGGTTTCTGCCCACATTCCAAACATGTGCAGGTTAAGTGAATTGGCCATGCTAAATTGTCCATAGCTGTTAGGTGCATTAGTTTGGGTGGGTTACTCATCGGAAGTCGGCGTGGACTTGTTGGGCCGAAGGGCCTGTTTCCACACTGTAATGAATCTAATCTAACGGACAGACTGTTTCAAATGTAACAAGTGGCTGTTAAATGGATACCTGAGGTTTTGTTTCGATTTGAAAACAATTCTAATATAAAAATAAAAGGTACTATGAGCAACTGCCCTCCAACGATCCACTGCAGAATGAATCCCTGTTCTTTTTCACCCTGAACCAATGCTTGTGCAGGGGTGTGGAGAGGCCAGCAGACGGTCGCATTGCCTCAATTTAAATTCCAGAAACATTGTTCGAATTGCCTCACACAGAAACACACAGATACACAGAAGCAGGAATTGTTAGGACACGATGTTGAACACTTCTGGTAATGTCAACTCAGCGCGTAGAAAATCTCACCTCGCCTCGTAATCTGTTAAAGTATGTATAGCAAAGAACTCCCAAATTCCAGTGTTTAAAAAACATCAAGTTCTTTTTAGCTCTGAAAATGAATAATAAACAATAAAGGAATAATTCACAACTCGAAGCCCCATTATCTATACTGCTTATTACCTAGATCCAACTATATAACAATATACAGTTTAACTAAGACACTTATTCAAATTACACAAACGTAATTTCAAAACCACACAGCAGCTGCTGTTTTCGGTGTCTTCTTCCACCTGACTATCTCCCTAGGTCATCTTCGAACTTGTTAATATGGAGATGTTTCATATGAAAATGTACCTTTGATAGAGAGTACTTTCTAATTTATTAGAACTGTGTTGATGGCATTTGCTCTGTCTGCAGTTTTCAAAATTCCTGTATTTCTTATATCCACACATCAGATCGTCTCATTGATTCGATGATGGAAAAACAATAAGTTCAAAATCGATTTGATTTCAATATCCTGGGGCATAATTTAAACTGATTAGTTGAACTTGATTTTTTTGTCAAAACCGTAACCAGCTCAGGTAGTTATTTCACAGCCTATTATTACATATTTTCAATTTTCATTTACATGCTGGGAATGCCAGATATTCATATACACAGGTGCTTGTCAGCTCGCAGTTTAGAACAGCATTCAGTCTATTTTCAAGATACTGTACATGTCTTCACCTTCATAATATTAATACCCTGAT
Source organism: Hemiscyllium ocellatum (assembly GCF_020745735.1). Taxonomy (NCBI): domain Eukaryota; kingdom Metazoa; phylum Chordata; class Chondrichthyes; order Orectolobiformes; family Hemiscylliidae; genus Hemiscyllium; species Hemiscyllium ocellatum. The sequence continues at coordinate 548,063 of NW_026867549.1, forward strand.
GTCAATACAGAGAAGTGGAGCCTACTGGATTTGTCTTGCTCCGTGCTTTGTCAATATTTCTCTCACTCTGTCTGGTGTGTCTCAGGATTTTTATTGCCCGGTTAGCAGCATGTCGTTACTTGTTTTCATCCGTGGGGCATGGGTCAGTATTTCATTTGTTCATAATCGTGAATGTGACAGGACTTCAGTTGTTTCGTGGGGACTGTGATGCTGCAACAATGTCAGTGCTTGTCGACGGCAGCAAACTTAAAAGAACGTAACGTGTGTGCAAGATAATCTGGAATTCTACCAGGATCATGAAACGTTGTTGTAGTGTTCAAGTATATGGCAGCTGATGACAATGTAGAGCAGTGTGATGGAGAAAGGACATTGAAAGACAATTTACGACAACGTCTGTGAGAAGGTTTGTAGCTCGGGTGCTCGTTATTGTGGTTCTATTCGCCGAGCTGGAATTTGTGTTGTAGACGTTTCGCCCCCTGTCTAGGTGACATCCTCAGTGCTTGGGAACCTCCTGCGAAGCGCTTCTGTGATGTTTCCTCCAGCATTTATTGTGGTTTGTCGGTGCCGCTTCCAGTTGTCTCAACATAGTGTACAACAGCCCATGCAAGGGCTGCACAAAACACGACATAGGACAAATAGGAAGACAGCTAACGATCCGTATCCATGAACACCAAATAGCCACGAAACGATACGACCAGCTATCCTTCGTATTCACACATGCAGATGACAAGCAACATGAGTTCGACTTGGACAATACCACTATTATTGGACAAGCCAAACAGAGAAGAGCCAGGGAATTCCTAGATGCATGGCACACATCCACAGATTTTATCAACAAACACATCGACCTGGATCCAATATATCGGCCACTGCAGCAGACAGCTGGAACTGACAACTGGAAGCGGCAGAGATAAACCAATATAAATGCCGGAGGCAACATCACAGAATCGGTTCGCAGGAGGCTCCCAAGCACTGAGGATGTCATCTAGACAGGGGGCGAAACGTCTGCAAAACAAATTTCCAGCTTAGCGAACAGAACCACAACAACAATTTAAAACAGGCTGTACCGTTATAAAAGTGCAGCAGGAGTAGGCATCCTGAGTGTATATGAGCGCAGACTACTGAGGATGCCAGGACAATTTACTCTCACAAATTACTTTCAGTAATTGAGCTGTTTACATGAGAATAGGTAGGAATGAGTCTCCATGCTCCCTTCCTGGGAGGAGACGGAGACGATGTGTTGTGAGCCCAAACTTCTGCCCACCAGAACTGTAGAAATTCCATTTGTACCAGCTCGAAGTAGGAGCGAATCAGGGCCACAACCTCGAAGTTGCGTCGAGGGAAGTGGAACTGGCAATGGGTTTAAAGTGAAAGTTTCCCTTCAAAGAACGTTGCTCCTTACTCCGTTGGTGGGATGTGAATGTTTCAGAATCTCCACTGTCCTCTCCGGCTCATGACATGATCCTCCACACATGGCGACGGGAGGGGACGTGAGGAACTGATATCAAGGAGTCCAGCACGCGTTTTGGCCCTTTCTGTTCTTTTCTAGGTTGTTTCTCCTCGAATGGGAGAAGGGGAGGCAGTGTGTGATCGTGCAAGCGGGGGGTTCTGCTGTTAGTGTTGGTGTACGTGGTGGGAAATGGTGAGGTTTCTGGAGGGAGACAATTCACAGTGTTGTATTTATGCAGTGTCATTAGTGTGGAGGGGTGCAGTTGAGGGGAAAGAGAAAGGGTTTCGTTGTGGCATGCAACAGTGAGAGTGATGGAGCAAGAGTCAAGATTGGGGTGATGCTGGAAAAGCACAGCAGGTCACGCGGCATCCTGTTGAATGATTTTTGCCCGAAATGTCGACTTTCCTGCTCCTCAGATGCCGCCTGACCTGTTGTGTTTTTCCAGCACCATTCCAATATTGACTGATTACAGCATCTGCAGTCCTCACGTTCTCCATGCTGGAGCATGAGTCTTTTTCGTGGATAGGTGCTATCATAGATATACAGTGAGCGTCAGAGAGCAGACAGAATATGGTAACACTTACCCTGACAAGGCGGGGAAGGTTATTGATATTTGTCCTGTATGGCTGGACATTTCTTCAGACCACAGATACTGCACTGATCTGCGTGGTGAGCACAGTCTTTGTCGGTGGCCTGGTGGTGAGGCCTCCTCTGTACTACCCCATCAAAAGGTCGGCTGTGCCCCTGTCGACAGATCGTGTTGTAATTGTCGCTGATTTTGCCAGGCTCTGATTAAAACGTGCAGTGCTGCTCCGAGCTGAGAAAGCTGAACCGTGTGCCCGTTAGCCTTTTAAAGTTGGCATCATTGCCAGGGATCATTAAATAACCAGGGACATTGCAGCTGTTATTGGTGGCAGAATCTGGCTGGCAATAAATGAGAGGGACACAATGTGGTGGGATATGTAGTTAATGATGTGCATTCGTTCAGATAGCAACAGAGGGAACTAGCTCAGCCTCATGCATAATATCCCGCTGTCACACTCAGTGAAAATGCCACGGAGCTACATTATTGTTGGAAACTTGCAGTGCAAGTGTCCATTTAAAACTCTCCACCGTCTGTGCTCACACCAGTGTGCTGTTGACCCATCATTCTTGGAAATACTGACTCCTGTTCCACGATTTAATCGAAATGTCGACGTTTCAGCGTTCTGAAACCTATGTACACATCATTACATGATATGTCTATCGATCTTCCCGTCTCTGTCTATATCCCAAACCCCTCCCATTTGTTGGTTTTATCAATGATTCCCCCAGTCGCTCTCTGGCAACGGTTTTCACACCCGCAGCACCTCTTACCATGGCACAATGGAGACATGGAGCTGTAATGAATGGAAGCTGCACATCCTGTCACTTCCAGTATGGGCGCAAGTTTCCTGACGCTGGGCAGTGATCGAACACAGTGTTGGCGACAATTGAACGGGGTGGTGTGCATAGCTCTACATGCTGGGAAGGTAAATGATTCCTGGTTTACAGATCAATTCACCAGTGCTTGCTGCACAGTTCCCTGTACTTGTCAGACATTCCAGTTGTGTTTTTAAAAAATTATTCAGCTGTTATGGTCTGCACAGCTCCCGTTGCTGAACAGATATCTATCCCGAGTTTATAGATCAATGCTCTGATATGATCTGCGCAGTGTTTCATTCAGGACAGATGACTGGATTGTATTGACCAGTGCAATGCATGAATCTTCACAGTGTTCCACTCTGGACAGATTGTTGAGTTGTACTGAGCAGAACTATCGCCTGCTCTACACAGTGTTCCATGGTGAACATGCGTGTCCGCTGTGATTATAGTTTATGGGTTGGTTTTGAGAGCTGGATAAAGAATATGATATAACTAACGCCGTCAGTTAATCTTACAAGGCCTTTAATTCTAATTCTTGTGATTGGACCCTCCGTCACTCATGATTTTAATGTTCTTGTGTGACCATGCACCGTGCATCATGTTGGTGACCACCCACAGGCTCTTCATTCAGAAGCAATCAGCCATTCCCATCATCTTAGAGTCTCCTCGTCGAAAGAAAAGATGGCCTGTTGGCAAAAAAAAAACACCCTCCCCTCCCGACAGCCAACCAACCACATCAAAATATCCCACGCATACTGAGACCAATGGGGCCACTGGGAGCATCAGTGAAAAGACCATCAGGGAGATGAAGCAATAATTCTAATGTCTGATTGGGTCAGAGTGAACGTTCAAGTACTCAGTGTTTCATTAAGTCTTGTTATCTCTCTCCATTTATGTAATGTATAACCCTGAAATCTTCCTGGGGGAACAAAAAACACAGGTTCATAGTACCCACATTACATTCTATCTACCAAGTTGTTGACTATCGCTTATCCATTTACAGATTATTGAATTCTTCTCGATAATTTCTGTTCCTGTCTATCTTAGTGTCATTTTATCTTTAGTTAGAGAACTTTTTTTTCCATTTATGCAAACTGTTGATATTGGTTGCAAATATCTGAGGCCGCAGCACTGTTCAGTGTTAAACTGATATATACTAATTAATCCCATACTTATCTGTGCTTCCGGCAAGGTGACCCATCCTCCCCATGTTCCTGTGTAGCAGCTTTGATAGGCTGCGTATTCCCTTCCATTTCCTATGTCACAAACATGAGAGATTAAAAGATCTGATCCAATTGCTGAGTAACAGGCTCGACTGGCTGAACGACCACATCCTTCTCCTGTTCAAAACTCTTGATGGGGTGAATATCCTGCTTCAGTGTAGTGCCGTTGTGAATGGTGCTGAACTGCTTGTAAGCAACAGTGATCAGTCCACTTTTGACTTTATGATAGAGGGAAGGCCATTGATGCTGCAGCTGCCAATAGCCCAGTGCTTCATGGATGTCCAGTTTCCATTTGCTTGGTCATTTAGACCTATGTCCTACTTCGCAGGCGATAGAGCCAGAGAACAAAGTGGGCAGTGTCTTCAATATGAGGCTGAGGCTTTCCCTACGCACGGACTGTGTTCTAGCTGCTACTACAGATACCGTTTGCCACATATCAATCCGAGAAGTAGTTTGGTGAGATTATTTCTCCCTTCTTTGTTCCCCCATCACTTCTCACACTCTGGCTGCTGTCTGTTTGTGATTTGTAACTGCTCAGGCCTTGGTGGGCCTGTCGAAACACCCTTGGTGATGGATTTTGAAGACCCACATCCAGAGTATGTTTTGTGTCCTTGTCACCCTCAGTGATTCAATGAAACATGACCCACCACGTCTGATTTTGTGAGGTTAACGGTGTCAGCCTGTTTCCTGTTCGTGTCAATATGAGGAACAAAAGTGACAATGGAGCACGGAATAATTGTTCTTTTAAAAATAAAGACTGAATTAAAGACAGTCATTGTGTATGTGTTTTATATTCTTAAAAACGATTGTGAAATGCATATGATTGAATGGCGTCAGAGAGACATTGGGACACAGTGACCAACATTTTGAACTGAACATTCAGCAGATTTAATATTTCGAAATGACATCTGTATGATTGTAAAGAATGATCGCGAATCAAATGATTAATGTTTGCAAAGATGATTTTGAGTGTGACAGACAATGAGTGGTAGAGCAAAGAGTGCAGAAGACACATGAATATCTGCAGAAGGATCGTGATAGTTTAGATGAGTGGGCAAAGGCCTGGCGGATGGAGTACAACGATGACAAATGTGAGACCATTCATTTTGGTACGCATAACTGCAAAAACGACTATAATTAAATGGTGAAAAATATGCAGCGTACTCTTGTGCAGAGGGACCTGGGTGTCCTCAGGCAGGACTCACAAAATGTTGCGTTGCAAATTATTAAGAAGGAAAATGGAATATTATCCTTCACTGCTTTAGGGACGCAGTTTAAAAACAGCGATGTTCTGCTGGAACTGCAAAAGGTGGTGGTAAGGCCACACGTCATGTAATGTATAGAGGTGTGGTCCCTTTACTTGACAAAGAAAGTACCAGCACTGTCGTTGGTGCAGAAGAGTTTCACTATGTTGATTCCAGAGTAGAAAGCGTTGAATAAGAAGAAGAGATAAAGTAGACTGGGACTATACTCATTGGAATTTAGAAGAACGAGTGGGGATCTCATACAAAGTTAAAATTATGAAGTGAATAGATAAGATAGAAGCAGGGAGTTTGTTTCCACGCTTGCGTGAAACTAGAAATAAAGGGAATAGCCTCAATATAAGGGAGAACATATTTAGGACTGAGTTGAGGAGGGACATCTTCATCCGAATGTGTGGAATTCCCTGCGGAGTGAAGGATTTGTGACTGATTCGATTAATGTTTCTAAGGCAAAGGTTGAATTTGGAAAAGTAATGGAAGTAAAGGTTATGGTAAGAGGGTGGATAAGTGGATCTGAGTCGATGGAAAACCAGCCCTGGTCTAATCGAATGGCTGATTCTGTTTGAGGGGCCAGATGGCCTACTCCTGCTCCTATTCATGATGTTCTTGTGGATTAATATAATAATAAATGTTTTGTTATGCAAAGTGTAAGCTGATTATAGTTTTGGCGGAGATTTAGACGGCAGGCTGAAGGGATCTCGCCAAACATCCCACGTTAATTGGTGCTAGAGACTTCGCAGTGAGAATTACGTTGGGTATCCCCCACTTCATACTGCACACCATTCCCAGAGCAACCCACATATCCTCCCCAACTCACCGGAGAGCCTGGAATTCTCCAGTGTCCAAGAAACCAGTGCCACATTTGAATTCCCATAGTTCACCGAGACAGCCACAGTCTATGTGGAGCTAAGCTGTACAACCCCCGATATTAAGCCTTGCACGTGGCAACCAGCGAGACATTACTACCTCCCCCAAACATGTGATGCGGGTTTGGACATGGAGCTCCTTCTGTGTGGGGAGACGTACAGGCATGCCTTCCCCTTCCGCCGAACCAGGATGGAGGCCATGAAACCAGATAATGTCTGCCTGCTCTGAAGATATACCCAGGCCCGAGCAGTTTCAGTCATCAGGAGGAATGTAGAAAATTGTAGGGAATATATTGTCTTTCTCCACTCCGCCAGCCTCAGAGAGACCCAAGCATAATCCCTCCAATCCCCTTGAGAAAAATGAACACGAGGCAGCGATATTATCTTAATATCAAGGCAAGTCTCAGGGAACATGTCGCTGAATCTCCCATTAATTCCAGCACAGACAACGACACTCAGATTACGCAGATATCACTTGTGTGGATCTTAAAAACAGCAAGGAGAAACAAATACTGATGGGGGTGATATATCAAAGGCAAAACTGCAAGGTCGATTTTGTGCATATTATTAACAGTGAATTAGATATGCAAGAAATTGCTGGCAAAACTGAGCGGGTATGCTAACATATTTAGGAAGAAAGCAGAGTTAATATTTCAAAACGGTGATCTCTTCTTCAGACGGTTTGTGTTTCATATCTCGATTATCCGCAGCATTTTGTTTCATTTTAGTTTGACAAATATTGTGCGAGCTGCACGATTAATGGACGACTTCATCTGGGCAGGAGGGGAAAGGTGATTGCAGAATTGCAGGATCTGGGTCAGTTCTAGCCGAAAGCACTGTTCATCAGAAGTTAGGCGAGCGGGTTGGGTGACAGTGAATCCTTGGGTGAAAGAAAAGGTGTGCATGTCGGAGGTACGCAGCTGGAATTCAACATCATCTGAACAGATGTGAAGGTTCCAGAGAATGTGAGAGAATGCAGTCATTCCGGCCTGCTGAGTGGGGCAGCATGGTGACTCAGCGGTCATTACAACTACCTCACAGCTCCAAGGAACCAGTTTCGGTCCCACCCTTGGCTGACTGTGTGGGATATGCACATTTTCCCTACGTTGTTGTGAGTTTCTTCCTACAGTACACCAACGTGCAGGTTAGGTGCACCTTCGGTATCCTTGTTCATAGACAATACTGATGTGAAATATTCATTTAGTATCTCAGCCAACTCCTATGTTTCCATGCAGAGGCAGACTTGCTGTTATTCACGCGACCCTGCTTTCTCCCTAGTTATCCTTTTGACCCTAATGTATGTGTAGAATCTCTGGATTTCCCTTATCCTATTGCTGAAGATTCCTCATGCGAGCAATTTTTCACCCTGATTTCCATTTAGAGTATGACCCTCCTGCCCTTGCACTCCTCGCTAAAGTTAATTGATCCTTCCGCTCTATATCTATCTATTCCTTCCTTCTTTTCATTGATTCTAACCTGAATTAGTTGTTCAGCATTCCTTAGCCTACCAGCCTTGCCCTCCTCATGAATAGAAACATACTATCGCTCTACTGTGTGATCATATTTATGAAGGCCTCCTACTTTCTTGGCGCTAACGTTTTCCAAACAGCTTTGCATAAAGCTAGCCTAAAATGGAAGGATTTGACATCAGTTAACTAAAACCAGGAGCAACAATGGTCAATAGACATTGTACGCTGGTTTATGATCTCTGCAAACGTCCGCACCAGTCACCTTATGCAGCTGGTGTGTTACGTTATCCTTGCCTCTTTTTAAAAACAGTGTGTAATATATACAATTCTGCAGTGTTCTGGCACTACTCCCATATACATGGAAGAAATAATAAAAATGATTTTAAGATCTATGGTCCATCATTAAGCACCCTCATCCATTCCATCCTGACGACATAAATATTTGGTTTTATTATGGTTTGAAAATTGCTATGAGGTAGGCCTTAACTGAGAATGTTTGTTCGGTGACTGTCCTCAATGGCAGTTTCCATGTGTTCCAATTATCCCAGTGGATGGTTTACATCTTTTAATCATACATGGTCTCTGTTCAATGTGTTATCCCATAATATTTGTGACAGAATCGCCGAGAGCACGAAGAACGATCAGCAGCTCAAGAGAGAGCATGAGAAGAAAGTAACATCTGACAACATTAGTTTTGAATATTCCAAGAATGGACAGGTAATTACACTATGCTGATTGGTGTCTTGCTCCATATTATGATCGATGGTCAGTAGCAGTTCGGATCAAATATGCAATTTTCCATATTCAATAATTTTGTTTTTCAATCCTGGCTATTATTGATGTCCCTGGTAAGTAGCGCTGTTCAGTCCTTAACGTTTTAAACAATGCTTGACAGTAATACTACTCTTTTCGTAGACTCTATTCCCCTTGTGGCAGTAATTGTTCCTATTGAGACTTTGAATTCATATATTCCACAGCTCCCGACGAACTGCATCAGGGATCTTGTTAATTCTTCATTTCCCTCTTTGATGTGCTGCTGCTGGACTGGTATGGACAAAGTTAAAAAATACTCCAAACCAGGTTATCATCCAATATGAAGGCATTGCCAGACACAATAACCATATAGATCAGTGTGAACAGGACGTAAATCTGGTGTTGTATGTATTTCTCCCCTCTTTTATTCTGACAGTGTCCATGTGGATCTCAACGTTGACCTATTCAGTTTCATCTGTGAGCAATGAATCATTACTCCACTTGCTATTTAAGAACCTGTGAACACGTAGGCCACCCATCTCCAGTTCTGGCTTGCAAACTGAATTTCTTGCCTCCAACTCCACTACATTCCGATCCAACATGTGAGGCTGCAACTGATGAATCACAGATACAGTGATCCTTGGCCATAAGCTGGTTCTTGACACCATAACATGAGTATTTAAACAGCTGATACCTCCAAAATAAACTTCACTGGCTCTTCCCATCTGCTATTTGAACCTTGAAGTATGAAATACAGTCTTAATGAAGCCAATACTCTGCTGCTGAGAGTCCCAGCTTCAAGCGTGCAGACGCAATTCTGTGTCAATACTCCATGCCTCGTGCATGAACTCAAACCAAAATGTCCATTCGTCCGTCATCCCTGTGCACACTGATCTATATTGTTATTGGGTCTGACAATACCTTTACTTTCATATTCTCAAGCACGAATTAACTGCTGTCCATGTAATAATCCTCCGTCTCTCTCTTACCATGGTCCCAACCCGTGCCAGTTGTTCATATTTAAACTGAGTTCTTCCATGCGAGTTCTCTCTCAGACAATGAGTTTCACATCTGTCTCCGCTCCAGGCAGACACACACGAGCACACATAAAACCCCTTTACCTTGAGCTGATGCATGGATGTTCAGAGAAATAAATTTGTGGCTCTGTCATTTACAGTAACTTCCAGTATGGGCTGCAAATCTTTCCAGGCTTGGCAGATAGCGCTAATACACATTGACAAATTGTTGCAGTACTTAGCTTACCGAGCAATACGCTAGTATAGAGTGCATGGTCTCCGCGCTGGGCTGTTACCGGTCCTAGTTTATGGCGTCTGGGCAGTGTCTGTGCGGGGTGATTCAGAATTGGATGTAATGAAACATTTCATCTCATCGAGCAATATTGTTATTCACAAACTCTTGCTTCTGATTGGACCCACCAAGGTCTAACTGCTGCAGTTAGTCCCGTCCCCGTCTTCTCTTTTCCCACATTATTCCACATCATGTTCTCAGTTAATTAATTGTCTGCTTCTATCTTTCACGTCAATCTCCTTCTGGATCTCTCGTGGCCTTGGTTTTTTGCTCCTTCGCCTGTCGAGTGCTAGCATTGTGTAGGTCAGAAACAATGAAAAGTTTGTCTATTAGGCTGTTGCTCACTTCCCGGTGTGTCTTGTGTGGAGCTCCATGCTGGACCAGGTTTCCAGCAGCTTTGACTCACGTCTTTGAAACTCAGTCTGTGTCTGTCCACAGAATGGCTGTCTTTGTCGCTCTCAGTTAATTGTGCAGTCAGTGACATGAGGAAGCTGCTCGAGTGTTATTATAAAGGACCAGGCATCGAACTTGTAGTTAAGGGGCTTCTGACTAACTCCTGTTATTGAAACTTTAGTGGAGGTGCTGGGATGATTTACGAGATATTGTGCTGTCAGCTGACTCAAACCATCAGGGAGACAGGACGATTTGCTGACCCAAATCAAGATGGAGAATGAGGACGGCAGTAACAGCATCTGGGTCTGTAACATGAATAAAAAAATGAGCAGAGGTTGCAGAGAGGGCAAGCTCAGAAACCACTGTGTGTGTGTGTGTGTGTGTGTGTGTGTGTGTGTGTGTGTGTGTGTGTGTGTGTGTGTGTGTGTGTGTGTGTGTGTGTGTGTGTGTGTGTGTGTGTGAGAGAGAGACAGGACAGGATATATCATATCTGTCTGAGTCTTACCAGGACACGTGCATAATCTCACTCTCCAATTTACACACACTCACATCAATCTCTCTCTCTTTCCCGCACCACCTCCAACATAAACCACCCTCCCCCACCACCCCCCAACCCACCGTCCCAACCCTACGGTGACACATGTAAATCTGCAGAGAGAATATGGATTTCCAGACAGGTATTTGTGGATACATTACATTTTGTTCAAAAGCACACAGTTTGTAGACAGTCAATATGGCATTTTATCACGTCATACTTTGGAAATAAACCTAGTCTGACTGCAGATTGCATCACAGAGAAAAACACAGGCCTAAAATACGTTGACTGACCGAAGGGGTTCATCGCCTTTCCGTCGATAATACCTTAATTTATCTCCACGCAGTGACTTGAAAGGGAGCCTGGGATTTGAATATTATGCAATCAGAACCTGCACCTCCATTCTAACTGATTAAAGTTTTAAGAGCCATCTTAGGTGAGTTCAATTCATGCGCATGACTTGTACAACGCTTTGATCTTTTCTTCATAATTTATGTGCCTAACGTCTTCCTTTCTCTCTGCATCAAATGAAGGGAAAGCGTTCAGATATCTCCTGTTTTCAAATAAATCCGTTGGACTGTAACCTGGTGTTGTGTGATTTTTAACCATGTCCACCCCAGCCCAACACCAGCAACTCCACGTCATGGCTTTTATTGGTTAGCCAATCCTTTCTCCAAACGAATAATATTTTTCTAACCGCATGTGCCCTTACCTTGCATATTAAACATTTGTGAGGCACTTAATGCAATGCCTTCTAGAAATCCAGACATACTACATCGGAAGGATCCTCTTTATCGACCTTGCTTGTCAGATTTAAAAATAATCCTCCGGACAGTAACTTGAAAGAAATTCTGGGATTGTACCAATTAATCAATCAAAACCTGCATGCCCAGTCGAACTGATTAAAGGTTTATGAGCTATCTTCGATGTGTTCAATTCATGTGCATGAGTTGTACGACACTTTGATCTTTTCCTTTCAAATTCTGTGTTGGATGTCTTCCTCTCTCTCTTACACCTAAGGAAGCAGAAGTGCTCCGTAAGGTATTGTTCTCAAATAAATCTGTTGTAATATATAATGGAATCGTGGAATTTCTGACATTTCCCAACCCAATCCAAACCGGCATCTCCACATCATGTTTTTTTTTGTGTGTGTGGTTAGCCCATTCTCTCTCCAAGCAATTCAGTTTTTCTTAACACCCATGTGCTCTTATGTTGCATATTAACTTTTGTGAGGCATCAGATGCAATGCTCTGGAAATCCAGTTATACTCCATCTATAGGATCCCCAATGTCCACCTTCTCGTCACATTAAACATAACCTCAGGCAAATAATTCAAACACGTTTTATCCTTCACAAAACCAAGCTGGCTGTAATGAATTACAGTTGGACGTTCACAATCTCCCGTTATTAATTCCTTACGGACAGATTCTAGCTGTTTGCATTCGATCCCAATAGCTTACTGACTGCATTTCTGTTCCTAGTAAACTTGGTTATTTTAACTTTTTTCCTTTCTATAACGTCTCCGTTACCTTTCCTGTGTTCCTGTGTAACAGGCACAAGACTAAAATATCTGCTCTGCTTGCTGTGTAAACAAAAGATTGAGGCACTGAATGGACTCCTTTTGTTCCAGGTTTCAACATGCGATGGGCTGAATGATCTCCTGCTGCATTTACATTATTATTTTGATGGGCGGAATACCCTCCTGGTGTTACTATATTATAGTCTCCATAGGCGTAATGTCCTCCTGATTTTCCTAGATTATTGCATCGTTGGGCTAAACGTTCTGCTTCTGTTCCTGACCAAGCATCTCTGAATATCAGAATCTCGTTCTGCTGTTGCTGTATGAGATGTTTGTGGACTCATGGAATCTTCCTGCTGCAGTGCATAATTTCTAGGGACTGAAGTGTTTCCTCATATTCGTCCATGACAGGCTAAAGGTAAAAAAACAGTCTCCTCTTATATCCCCGAAATGGGATTGAAGAAGTGATTGGTATTCTCCTGTTCCGATACAATAAAGACGTGGCTGAATTTCTTCCTACTGTACACATCGAAACATCTCAAATGGTTCAATTTCCTTCCCCAGTTCTTGTGCAACAGACTCAATAGGCTGAATGGCCTCAACTAGTGTAGCAATTTCCAGTCTCTTTGTTGCATTTTTCCAATTTTGCATTATGAAGGCGGAATGGTCTCATCCTGCTTTTGTGTGACAGGATACAGGTGCAATATGATCTTCCGTAGTGTAAGTGAGGAGTGCAGATGCTGGAGATTAGAATCAAATTAGACTGGTGTTGGAAAAGCACAGCAGATCAGGCAGCATCCGAGGACCAGGAAAATGGACGTTTTGGGCAGGAGCACAGAGAACACAACAACAGGAGAAGTAGATTATTTGATCTTGTTGCAACAGGTCGGGAGGAGGCTGTTTTGTTTTTGGATCCAGATATACAGAGTCAGGAAGAATCCAATCAGACCCTGTAAATATAATAAAAGACCAATAATAGACCATGAGTCAAGATTAGAGTGGTGCTGGAAAAGCACTGCAAGACAGGCAGCATCCGAGGAGCAGGAAAACCGTTCCAGCCCGAAACGTCGATTTACCTGCTCCTCAGATGCTGCCTCTTGACTCGTGGTTTATTATTGGTCCTGTCTTATATTTATTGGGTCTGATTGGCCTCTTCCTGACACTGCTAGTCAGGATCCAGAAATTAAACAGCCTCCTCCTGACCTGCTGTAACAAGTTCAAATGATCTACTTCTGTATCCCCGTGTTCCAGGTTCGATAAGTGTAACTGAATCCTCAGTTTGCTGTTGAATAGCCTTCTGTTGCTGAATCTCAAAACAAGATTACCTGTCATTCTTGTCGACTTACATAGGTATTGTTTCAAGCTGCTCATCCTTCCTTCGCAAGTTCACGTGACGCTGTGGCTAAATTGGTTAAAGTACCTTCTTAGTGAAAATGTAGATCTAGGGTTCAAATCCGATCAGTGCTTGCTCCTCACATTTAACATTCCGTTTTCAAATTTCTCACAAATGTCATGTTGCTGATCCACCAAGTTCTTAATCCAAACTGATGCTCTGGATGGAGACAGGTATTGGCTGAATGTGATTGATGTGTTTACAGGAAACAGTACAAATACGTCTGTTGCCCAGGCTTGCAACCGTAAGAGAATGTTACAGCTGAGGTGATGATGCACTGTTATTATCACTTCGCTGTGCAGTCAGAGATGTAGCAATGTCCTCAAGAACTAGATTCAAATACTGCTCATGGTTTCAGTTCAGTGTGGTAGCGTGCCAGAATGGGCGACATTGCAGGATTTAGGCTTCAGTGTGAAAGTATACATGGGTTTGAATACCATTGCTGCCTTTCGTGCTGATAAAGTGATATGCAGAATCATGTTGTGAATGAGTTCTGCTTAAAATGAACACATCAGAATGCAATCTGTGCATTGTAAATTGATCTGTGATGCAACACAGCACAGAAACTTCAGTGGGCCAGTGGCCACACTGTATGTGTAACCAATATAGTGTTGTGTTTATCATATTCACCTCACATGTGAAAGGTCCTTGGGCAGAAACAGGGCTATGCTGCTGCTTCATTGTGCAGGCAAGTTCTGTTGCCCACACTGTACAGCTCAGTGGTTAGTACTGCTGTGCTGCAACACCAGAGACCCGCGTTCAAGTCCAGCCTCAGGTCACTGTTGGTGTGGAGTATGCACATTCTCCATGTGCCTACAAGGCATTGCGCTGGGTGCTCCAGTTTTCACCCACAGTCCCAAAATGTGAAGGATAGTTGGTCCGGGGATGGGCAGGCCATGTTCACTACTCATGAAAAATTCCAGTTTTCAGAGATTAGGGAGAAGGTGGGTCTGGTTGGGGTGGTCTTCGAAGAATCAGTTCGGAGACGATGGGTCAAATGACCTACCTGCACTCTGTAGGGCATCTGTGATTATCATTTTAGTTCCATAAATCAGATGAGGGAACAGTGTCTGAGTTAATTCCAATATCCTATCTTCAGTTAAGCGATCAAATCTGCACACGCTACTGCTGATGTGGTTTCACTTAGATCCTGTACAGTAGCAACAACACTTTGTCAGCGCACTATAAGCTTCCGACTTAGATTAGAATACTCACAGCTACCTGACGGAAGGCACAGCATTCTTGAAAGATCTTTATCCTTCTTCACTCCACCAGCATAATGAGAGATCTGGTGAAAATGTTGCAATGACTCTTGACAAGAATGGGTAAGATGTGGCGTGATAACATCAGAGTAGAGATTTGCCTAGACATCTCGCCTGAATCTGCCATTACTCTTCCTTAGAGTCCACGCCACTCAAATTCCACTGAATCCGGTAAGATGGAGTTTAGAAACAGTAAGGAGAAGCAAACATTGAAGAAGAGGGAGAGAGAACGGCAGAGCAGTAAACATCACATCAAGAAAAGGGAAGCTGTTGTAATCTATTATAACGAATGTGTCATTGGCCATTTAGAAAGTAATAGTAAAATTTGAGAAAATGATTCTGCACTTACGAAAGTGAAGTTATAATTTTCAAACTTTTTGTGTGAAGGTATCTCTTGTAGACAAAATGAATGGAAAACCAATTGTGCGATATGCTTGGATATTCAACAGGATTCATGTCTTTCTCCACAGTAATTACTGACGCGATATGTTTCTGTAGGACCTCACCAATTGAGCAGGAAAATTCCGTAAGGCAGCTGAATGGTGGTGGTCAAGTCCTTGTGAGGAATGTGAACCCAGCAGGGCAGACACTTATGGACTGTGTTTTTGAACTGTGAACTGTGTTTCTGTGTTCTTTCACTTTTATAGAAGGTCTGTAATGTTTAATATTTTAACTTTGATTTCTTTATTCTTCTGCTTTGTACCAAGATTCTGTACCTTTGGGGCAGGGTGAGACGAAGATTGTGTCCCATGTTGCGACTTACAAGATTTTCACTGTCTTCAAGTGTGTACATGTGACAATAAACACAACAATCCTGATTTATCTCTTGTGGAATCATACAAAGTGATTTTTTTGACACCCGATTCTCTCCCTCACTTCCCATTTGCGCTTGAAACGCTTGCATAAACCGTTTCCATTCCAGTCAAAGCTATCTCATGCACCCTTTTTGCACTCCTGATTTCTATGGCAAGGATACCCCTACAACCCATATGTTCAAGGCATTCCTTGACCCGAGCTGCCTACACCTGGTATACACCTCCTTTTCACTTGGCCTGAGCTCCAATATTCCGTCATATCATGTTCCCTATTTATGCTGGCCTGGAACACTAACCAGAACATGCAGTCCCCGAACTCTCAGTATCTCGCTTTTGATAGATTCCTATCTGTTGGATGTCCCTTTACCTGCAAACAGCATCCCAATATCCATTTTAAAGTTCCTGCCTTTCAACATTAAAATGGGCCTCGCCCTAATTTAAAACATTAACATGTGGACCAGTCCTATTCTTTCCCGTATCATATTTCAAACTAATAGAATTACGGTCACTGGTCCCAAAGTCCTCCAACTCGATCGGGACAGGCCCTTCCCCTGCTTTATGTTCCAAGACGAAACATAGTTTAGGACGACGTCAGATCAGCCATGATATTATTCATTGTCACGGCAGGCGTGATTAGTCGAACGTCTGCATCTATCAGTGTGTTTATTGGTGTGTGTGTGTGTGTGTGCGCGCGCGCATTTGTGCGTCTGTGTGTGTATCAGTCTGAGTGTGTGCGCGTCTTTGTATGCACGTGCCCGTGTCCATATGTGTGTATCTTTGTCTGTCATTGTGAGTGTGCTTTAATATATTGGTGTGAGCATCTCATCATCGACATTTCTGAGCACTGGCACTTTTGACAGTGAAGCCATTGAAACGGGAATCACAATGTCCTTCCTCACTCTCATTTGTCTCTCCCGCTTGTGCTTAAAATGATAAAATACCACCGTCTGCTGGCCGCCCTACACCACGTCACAAGCAGCATCTTTGTTTCAGAATGACATCAAAGTCTCACATTTGAATTAGTTTCATTGTCAAGTGCATGCTAACGAGTGCAGTAAAACGTTGATAATGTCTTCACTTATGACGCAATCTTAGGTACAAGAAAACAGGGTACAAATTCTTAAGTATTTTGTCCAAAATGAAAAGAATTAAAAATGAAAGTCCAGCCCAAGGATAAAAAATGGGAATAAAGCACCAGTCTCGAATTACAGTCTCTCACGATCCTGTCTGTACCAGAACCGAGTCTCCAGATATCACGCGTGCCCAGTCACCAGACCACACTGGGCGTAGTCAGCAGAATGCATAGGCCCGAGTCTCCAAATCGCGCTGGACCCAGTCTCTAGGCTGCACCAGGCCTCGTTCTCTCGACCTCACCGAGCCCAGTCCACACCAGACCCAGACTTCAGACTGCACCATTCCCATTCTCATTCTTCAGACTACACTTTACCCATTTCAGACAGGGACAAGTCTTCATGCTGCACTCATCTAAGTCTCCAGAAAGCACCTCAACCGTCTTCAGCCCGCACTGGACCCAGTCTCCAGGCTGCAACAGTCGCAGTCTACACAGCACGCCAGCCCATGCCTTGACAGATCAATTCATTGCTGTGGTCTGCACAGGTCTCCGTGCTGGACACTAACCTAGTCTGAGTTTATACGTCACTACACTGCTGTTGTCAACATAGCTCCCAGAGATGAACAGATTATCTCGTCTGAGTTTACAGATCAATGCAATGACGTGGTCTGTACAGTTATTTTGGAATCTACAGAATGCCGGGTTGGACCGAACAAAGCTTCATCTACAGATTGTTCTGTGCTGAACAGATACTTCTTCTGGATTGATGAATCTCTGGTGGAGTAAAAATATGATGTAAATAAACATTTCAGCTGATATGGCAATTCATTTAGATATTACTCTTGTGATTGGACCCTCCGTCTCTCACTCCATTGTTGGAGCAATACAACCATGTACAGTGCATCATGTTGATAAATGTCCACTGTCCTAGCAGCAGCCACGGCCTCTTCATCTAGAAACAGCCAGCCCATTCGCATCGTCTCCGGGTCACTATCGAGAAAAAAAGGATGGCCTGGCGGAGGGAGACCATGCCCCTGTAAAATGGTGAAAAACACTGACCATCTCACTAGCTCTCACTGCTACCCAACCACATCAAAATATCCCGTCTGAGCGCAATGAGCGCAATGGGGCCCCCGGGAATATCAGGGGGCAGACCATCAGGGTGATGGAGCAATCCTTTCCATGTCTCAACGGGTTAGAATAATCCGTCCAGTAAACATGTTTCACTAACGTCTGTTGTCTTTTTCCTTTTATGTCATATGCATTCTGTTATTCTTCCTGTAAAGTTACAGATTCACCGTTACCCCCGTTATATTCGAGCCTCCAAATTGTTTTATTTTGCTTATTCAACTGAAGAATCACCGCTCTCGCTTGATAACTTCAGTTCCTGCTGATCTTCGTCAGAATAAGTTTGTTCCATTTCTCGAAAACGTTGATGTTGATTACAAATAACTGTGTCCCGATCACTGGTCAGTGTGTCACTGCAGTTAGTAATTTGTGTTGAACTGATAAAGACTGATTTATCGCAAAAATATCCCTGTTCTAGGCTGAGTATGCAGTCAACCCCGTATACCTGTGCAGTAGCTTTGAAAGGCTGAATATGCCCTTCCATTTTCTTTGTCACAGATATACGAAATGAAACGATCTGATCCAATTGCTGAGTAACAGACTCGAATGGCTGAATGAACTAATTCTGTTGCTGTTTAAAACTCTGAATGGGCTGAATAGCCTGCTTTGTATGGATGTAATTGTGATCAGTGAAGAATATTTTGGAACCATCAGTGAACAGTCACTTCTGACTTTGTGCCAATAGCCCACAGTGCCTCACGGATGCCCAGTTTCGATTTGCTCCGTCCTTTAGACGTGTGCCCTACTTTGCAGGAGGTAGTTCCAATTAACACAAGAGACAGTATCTTCAGTATGAGGCTGAGATTCCTCCTCCACCAGGACTGTGTGCTGCATGCGTGCTCCTACAGATACTTTGAGGGACAGATCCATTGTGAGAAATACTTTGATGAGATTTTTTCTCTCTTGTGGGTTCCCCCATCATTTCCCACAGTCTAGATGCTGTATGTTAGAAGCTTCTCCATGCTCACTCTTTCGTGAACCTGTGGAGACACTCTTGGTGATGGACACCGAAGTCATGCAGCCAGAGTGCATTCTGTGTCCTTATCATCGTCAGTATTTCCTCTGATTTGCTTTCAAATTCGAAGGGAACTGCGTTATCTCTGAGGGGTGGTGTGGATGGCAGTAGACATCCATCATCAGGCGATTTCCTTGAACATCTTTGAGCTTTACCATGAGATTTCCCGGGTTCTGGAATGAATGTTGGGGGAATACGAGTGTAACTCCTTTCCTGACCGCATCCCACGGCTTCGTATATCCAATGAGACAGGATATACCCAGGGTTGGTAATGGATCTTCATGAAATATTGCCCATCGGTTCTCGTTCTGTGACTATGACGGTGCCACAATGTTTCCTGACCGGAAGTGTTGGGCCGCCAAATCACCGCAGATAATGGATTATCCAATGAGCAGGATAATTAACAAATCAGGCAGAAGGCCTTTATTTGGAATGAGAATTGTGGAGCAATAAATGGAAGGGTTTGGGCTGGGGGTAAGATACCTGTGAATGTAATAGAGAGATGAAAAAGGAGGAGAGTGTGACAGGATCGAGACAACGGTGGAGCGGATAGATGGGAAAGGTGATGAACAGGTCAAGAAGGCTGTGCTCAGATCGAGGCTTTGGACGGGAAAACGTGCAGGAGGGGAACACAGTAAAACGGTAAAATCCCCTTTGAACCCCTGTGGTTGCAGGGTCCCATGGTGGAAGATGATGTGTTCATCCTACAGGCACTGGGGGCTTTGGGGTTGGCAATGGAGGAGGCCCATGACCTTTGTCTTTGCAGAGTAGGAGGTGGTGTTGAAGTGTTCAGCCAGCGGACGATGCGTTTCGTTGGTGCAGAAGTCCCAGAGATATTCCCTGTCATGCTCCATAAGTTGGTGGCCTGTCTCCCTGATGTAGAAGAGACCACATCGGGTGCAAGATACAGTAATGACATTTGTGGAAGCACAAGTAAATTTGAGTCAGATGTGGAAGGACCCTATGGGACCTTGGATGGAGGTGAGGGGATAGGTGAGGGTGAGGGTTTGAGGACGGAGGGGAGGGAAATAGAGATGTTCTGGAGGGCATCGTCGAACAAATGGGAATGGAAATTGTGGTATTTGAATAAAGAAGCCATCGGGGATTTTTTGAGATGGAATTGGTCATTCTGGGAACAGATGCAGCAGAATGAGAGGAATTGGGAATAAGGGATGGCGTTTTAACAAGAGGCAGAAAGGGAGGAGGTGTAGTCCAAATAGACTGAGGGAGTCGGTTGGTTTGCAGCAGAATACCTGACATTCCCCATAATATTCTGTCCCTGATATTATTTGGGAAGGGCGGGTGTCATTGAATAGACCAAATGATAAGGTCCGGAGGGAAGGGATCCGTTAATGGAAGAAGGAGACACTGTTCCGTAGTCGCCTCAGGACGTTAAAGGGGTGAATCTGTTTTCGCTGCGTTTACATTTCTTCATGACAGAGAACTGACCAGAAATTAAAGAAAAAGGCTGAAATTTCGTACTTCCATTTATTTTCAAAGACTTGGGAGAGAATCCTTCAGGATGGCAATGAATTCACGCTCCGTATTAGAAACTGAAAATAAATTACCTGTATCTTTTCTCGAGTTGTCGTGTGTGTGGAAATGTGCTTCAAACCATCTGTTCTTATGCATATGCCCCTGTGTGTTTGGGGAAAGAGCGTTTGTTGTGATTTATGACACATATTTGTCAGTAAATCAGACCTTTCCATATGTCATTTAAGCTCCGGTTATTTTACTAAATCTGTGAATGCAGTGACACATTTGGAAACCTCACACAGCCCTCAGTCAAACTGGTCACTTTGCCACCAGGCTGATGGATAATGTGTTTGTCTTTCTTTCTCACAGGTAACGTATTGACGATCTACGTCCTGCTTTGTAAAGATTGTGGATTGGCTTCCTGTGTCAGACGGTACCTGGGGGCAATGGCAGCGGCGGATCTACTGGTCATTATCTTCGACCTGATATTGCGACACATTCCCATTGTTTATCGGGAACAGTTTTATTTCCTGTGGGAAATATCTGTGTGTAATATCCACGCTGCCCTGCTTTATGCAGCCACTGACTGTTCTGTCTGGTTCACCGTCACCTTCACATTTGATCGATTTGTGGCCATTTGTTGCCAGAAATTAAAACATAAATATTGTAGTGAGAAAACGGCGGCTGTGGTTCTGGGAACAGTGACTGTGTTAAGCTGTTTAAAAAACATTTTCTGGTATTTTATGCTCTCCGCTCGGTATGCGCAGATAAACTACCCGTCGTTTTGTTATGCAGCAGATGGTGTTGGAATCTCCCTTGTCTGGACGTCAATCGAGTTCCTCCATCACATTCTAACCCCAGTCCTCCCATTTACCCTTATCCTTCTGTTCAATGTTTTCACGGTCAGACACATTTTAGTGACCAGCAGGGCCCGTAGGAGACTCCGGGCTCACACCAATGGGGACGCTCAGTCTGACACAGAAATGAGAATCAGGAAAAAATCCATCATTTTACTGTTTGTGATCTCGGCCAATTTCATCCTGTTATGGTCAACGTTCATGCTGTATTCAATATGGAAACGGATGTATAGTGTTGGGTATAAGTCCGTGTATCTCCATTTCTTTGTGCAAGAATTAGGCTTCCTGCTGCAGCTCCTCAGCTGCTGCACAAACACCCTGATTTATGCCGTGACCCAGACGAAGTTCAGACAGCAGCTGAAGAATGTGATGAAATATCCCTTTACCCAAATTCATCAATCAATCATATACATTCATTCATCAATCCATCCGCAATTTAATCATTCCAGTTCAATGTTTCAGCGATGAAGCCGATTGACCCTGTGGTAACAGTTTGAGGGTAACGCTGGTTTATCCATCCTTATCTCACAGTTGTGGAGAGAGGTGGAAGTAGTTCAAAGACAAAGTTTGATGTTTCTCACTGCACACAGCGGCCAGTGGGAAAAGGCAACACCCCACTGACTGTATCGATCACTTCAACTTGTAAACAAGAAAAATGTTCATTAAAACGTGTAGAGCAGCAGAGAAAACGATACTGTTGTTTGTATTTGTGTTGAACAAGCTGAGATGGAGAGAGAAGGCTCAGCCCCCAGTCCTAGTCGTCAGGGATTAGATGGAGACCGGGGACTGAGCTCAGGGGGTAGGTTCTTCTGGCACTGTCCTTGCTTTAACCACTGGATCCTCCCCCCCCACCCCCACCATTGCGAAGTGCTTTCAGCACAATTCATCTCTCCTCTGTTATAACCATCTTCACGGAAGCACGTCTGTCTCTTTATCTACATCCTTCATGTGATCCCTTCCCCGCTCACCCCCTATCTTGCACTCTGTTCCCATTTCCTCTCCCTTCTCTTTCCTCTCATTTCTCTCCCTCTCGCTCCGCACACTCTTGCTTTCTTTCGCCCTTTCCCTTTCACTGGCTGTCTTCACCCAGCCCTTTATCTTTATCTTACACACCCCACGGTTTCTCCAAGCAACTCTAATCTTATCTCTCCCCCTTCCATTCTCTCTCAGTCTCCTGCTGTCTCTGGCTACCTCCCGCCTTTCTGTCCCTACCCCATCGCCTTCCTTCTCGCATCCCATCCCCACATTTTGCTATCCTCCCCTACCTGTCCAGCCACTCCACTTCTCCCCCATCTCCAGATCAGTTGGAGAGGGAAAGAGAAGCATGAGAGTGCGCGTTACCTATGAATGTAGTGAGACAGAGACAGAGAGAGAGCAATCAGGTTGAAGAGGAGAGAGGAGGGAGAGGAGTAAACAGAAAAAAGAGGCAGAGACTGGGAGTAAGGTAGAGGCCATGGGTGACAGAAAGTAGGAAGGGCCAGAGAGAGAAGGAGAAATACCTGAAGGGGCAGAGAGAGTGATGGAGGGCGTAGAGAAAGAATAAGAAAGAAGCGGAGAGGGGAGAGAAGTGGAGAGAGAGTCTGAGTGCAGCGAGCGAGATTGGGAGTGAGTGGGGAAGAGAGTCGAAGAGGTAGAGAGAAAATTGAAATGGTAGTGAGAATGGGAGGGGATAGAGAGATTGAGAATAAGAGAGAGAGGGATGGAGTGGTGTAGAAAGGCAGGGTGGAATGGTGTAGAGAGCGAGCGAGACATGTTTGAGATAAACAAAGAATGAAGTAGGTAAAGTGAGAAAGAATGGGATGGGGTAGAGAGAGATAATGATGAAAAGAAGAGTTAGAGAGTGAGTGAGAGCGAGGTTGACAGAGGGAGAGTAGGGGTAGAGAGAGAAAGTTTCAGAGGAATAAAGAGAGACAGAGTGGGAGGGGGCTTTAAGAGAGAGGAAGTGAGTTTTAAAGAAACAAAGCCGTTTAACAAGTCGGAGTGCGATGGGAAAAGAGAGTAGTAGAGAGGTAAGGAGAGAGTGGGAGGGGTAGAGAGAGAATACGAGAGGGTAGACAGAGTTCGGGAGGGCGTACAGAAAGAGTTAGAAAGAAGCTTAGAGGGAGAGTGGAGAGGAGTAGAGAGAGAGAGAGTCTGAGTGGAGAGAGAGAAATTGGGAGGGAGTGGGAAAGAGAGAGAGTCGAAGAAGTAGAGAGAGAATGGAAGTGGTAGAGAGAGAATGGAAGGGGTAGAGAGAGAGTGGGAGGGAATAGAGAGAGCGTGAAAGAGGGGAAGAGAGAGAAGAAGAGGAGTAGCGAGTGTGTGGGGCACAGAGAGTGAGAATGAGACAGAGAGAGGCGAAGAGAGAGCGAAATGGAGTGGTGTAGAAAGCCAGGTTCGAATAGTGTAAAGAGTGAGCAATACATGGTTCAGAGAACAAAAGAATGAAGTAGGTAGAGAAAGAATGGGATCGGGTTGCGAGAGAGAGAGAGGAAAGAAGAGATAGAGAGTGAGAGAGAGGGGGGTTGACAGAGAGAGAGTAGGGTAGAGTGAGAAAGAGTGAGAGGGATAAAGAGAGAAAGAGCATGAGGGGGTGTTCAGGGAGAAGTGGGTTAGAGAGAAAGGAAGGCGGTGAAAGAGACTGAGTGGGACGGGAAGAGAGAGTGGGAGGGAGGTAGGGAGAGAGTGGCAGGGGTTAGTGAGAGAATACGAGAGTGCAGATAAAGTGTGGGAGGGCGTATGGAAAAAGTAGGAAAAAAGCGCCGAGGGAGTGGGGGAGAGGAGTAGAGAGAGAGTCTGAATGCAGACAGAGAGACTGGGAGGGAGTGGGGCAAAGACCGAGTCGAGGAGGTAGACAGAGAGAATGGAAACTGTGAATAGAGAGGGAATGGCGCAGTGAGAGATTTGGGGATGGGTAGAGAGAGTGTGGAAGGCTTTAGAGAGAGAGTGGGTGTGGTGTATAGAGAGATTTGAATAAGATAGAGATAGAGGGGAGATAAAGTGAAAGTGGGAGTGGTAGAGAGAGAGATGGGTTTAAAAAAGTGAGCGTGGGAAGCGGTAAAGAGAGTTAGAGTGGGAGGGGTTAGGTGAGAAAACAGCGTGTGGCGTGGAAGACCATGAGTGGGAGGAGGGAAGAGAGAAAGAGTGAAAGAGGTGGTGTTCAATTGAGAGAAAAGGAAAGAGAGCTTGGAGTGGTAAGAGGACGAGAGTGTGAGCAGATTCGTGAGAGAGGGGGAGTGGTGTGGAGAGGGAAAGAGACGCATAGTGAGTGTGTTGATTGAGAGTGCAGGGATTATAGAGAGAGAATGGGAGGGTTTAGTGATTGAGGCCGTGGTATGTGGAAGAGAGAGAGACAGGGAGGGCAGAAAAAGAGAGACATTGTCGGACCGGGTAGACAGAGTGAGACACTGTGTCGGAGGGGCAAGAGACAAAGAGAGGGAAATGGGTAGCGAGAAAGAGAAAAAGAGAGAATGGGGACGAGCGAGAGAGATAGTGGGAGCAGTTAGAAAAAGAGTGTGAGGGGGCCAGAGGGAGAGAAAAAAGGGAGAGGGGTAGAGCGAGAATCAGAGGGGATAGAGGGAGGGAGAGGTATAGAGAGAGACTGAGTTGGAGGGTGTTAGAGAGAAAGACAGTGGGAGGAAGGTAGAGACAGAGTTAGAAAGGGGTAGAATGAGAGATGAGAAGGGCGTGGAAGTAAGGGAGAGTTTGGGAGGGACGTAGAGAGAGATCGTAGGGAAGAGAGCGGAGGGGGAGAGGGAGTGGGAGGGGAGTATAGAAAGAGAGATGAAGGTGAAACACATTGGAAGAGGGGAGAGTGAGTCGGAGGGTATAGACAGTGGGAGGCGTGTATGGAGAGAGATCAAGTGTCAGAGAGATAGTGGAATGCAAGACAGAGAGTGGGAGTGTAAGAGAGCGAAAGATGAAACGGGCAAGGGATAGAGGGGGAAGGAAAAAGAGAGAGAAAGGGAAGGAGGTAAAGGGGAGAGGGAAGAGATAGAAAGGGAGACATCGTCGGAGGAGAGGAGAGAGAAAGGGAGTGAGTGGGTGGAGAGAGAGAGGATGAGAGTAGAGAGAAAGACAGAACGCAATAGAGAAAAAGATAGATGAGAAATTGGTAGAGAGAGAGAAAGAGAGGGAGGGAGTGGGCTGGGGGGACTGTAGTTTAGAGTTTCGAAGATGAGAGAGAAAGATAGTGCGAGGGGATTAGACACAAAGAGAGAAGAGGTGGAGAGAGGGGGTCAGGGGGTAAAGTCAGTGTGGGAGAGTTGGCAGAGAGTGGAGGAGAGGAGAAGAGGTAGAGAGAGCAAGCGGGCCGACAGAGAAGGAAGGAGGGAAAGAGATTGAGTGGGGGTCAGATAGAGCGAGCGACTGAGTGGGAATGGAATGAGAGAGTATGTGTGGAAGAAAGGCATTGGGGATGAGGAAAGGAGAGAGAGAGAGATGAGGTGGTGTAGGGTGAAAGAGAGAGCATGGGGTAGAGAAAGATATTGGGAGCAGAGAGATTAGGGATCATAGAGCGAGTGAGAGTGGAAGAAAGATTTGAGTGGGGTAAAGAGAGAGGTTAGAGAGAGAGTGCGAGGAAGGTAGAGAGCAAGGGAGAGAGGGGTGTATACAGAGTTAAAGTGTGGGGGAGTTAGAGAGAGAATGAGAGGGGTACAGCGAGAGTGAGAGTGGGAAGAGCGAGAGTGGGAGGGGGAGATCGACTGTCGGAAGGGGATAGAGTGAGAGAGTGAGAGAGGAGTAGAGTGAGAGAGTGTGTGGGGGAACAGAGAGGGAGGGACGGGATAAGAGAGTGAGATGGATAGAGAAGAGCAAGTGTTGGAGGGGAATAGACTGAGAGAGAGGGAGTGTGCTACAGGAACTGCTTGGGTTGAGAAGGAATGATTGGGAGTGGAAGAAAGAAAGAGAGAGTGAGGGCGTGGAGTGGAGAGATTGAGATAATGTTAGTTGGTAGAAAGAGAATGGGAGCGTGTTATTGAGGGAGTGCAAGTATGTCAGAGATAGTGGGAGGATGAGAGATAGCGTGGGATATAGTAGAGAGAGGGAGAGGCAGGGGTGTAGAGGCAGAGACTCGGTGAGAGGGCGCAGAGAGAGAAACAGTGGGTGGTGAGACAGTGAAGAGGGTTAGAGAGAAAGCGGGAGAGGTAGAGGGAATGGGTTGGAGAGAGTTAAAGTTAGTTGGGGGTAGAAAGATAGCGATAGAGACAGAGTGAGAGGGAGTGTGGCAGATAAAAATTGGAAGGCGTATGGAGAGATTGGAAGTGGAGTCGAGAGAGAGTGGGGTAGGTAGAGAGTGGGACGGCGGAGACAGTGAGTGCGAGGATGTGAGAGAGAGTGGAAGCGGGATAGAAAGAGAGAAAATAGGAGGAGCGTTGAAAAATAGAAGAATGCAAGGGGGTAGAGAGATATTTTGGGAAGGGTGTGGAGAGAGTGTGGGAGAGAGGTAGAGAGAGAGAAGTCAGTGCCAGTGAGAGACAGTGTGGGAGGTAGTGTGGCAGAGAGTGTGTGCAAGGATGTAGAGAAAGAGTGGGATTGGGGTAGAGAGCGGGAGTGTTGTAGATGCAGAGGGAGCAGGGGATAGACTCTACGTGGGGGTAGAGAGAGGGAAGGGGATTGAAAGAGAGTGGGAGGAGGTTGTTTGAGGGAGAGGCTGAGAGAGAGATGGTGGGAGGAGTTAGAAAGGGAGGAGGGGAGAGAGGGTTGGCGTTGGGTAGAGTGAGATGTGGAGGGATGGGTTGGAAACACAGTGGGGCAGAAGACAGAATGAGGGAGAGTATTGGAGTGGGTAGAGAGACAGTTGCGGTAAGAGAGATAGATAGTCGGAGGGGGGAGAAAAAGAGAGAAATTGTGGTGGAGATAGTGAAAATATCAAAGTATGGGAGGGGGTAGGGAGAGAGGGATGATGGGAAGTGGAGCAATGCGGGAGAAAGGTAGTGGGAGAGGGTAGAGAAAGTGTGGAGTTGGGAGAGAAAGAGTGGGTAGAGGGTAGCGAGAGTGGTGGGTAAAGAGATAGTGGGAGTGTGCAACAAAGAAATGGGGGGTGGAAAGAGAGCATCAGGGATTAGAAAGAGAGTGTGGGAAGGCTGAGAGGGAGAGGGAGTGGGACAGAGAGAGAGTGAGAGTGGGTCGAGAGACAGAGATAAGGAAGGGCTAGAGAGAGAGACACAGGGTAGAGAGAGTTTGAGTGCAAAGGTGACGGAAAAAGGAGGCAGAGGAGGGAAACAGAGAGTGGGATGGCGTTAGAGAGACACAATGTTGGAGGGGAGTGAGAGAGAAAGGGTGTGAACTTGATTCGCAGAGAGAGTGTGAGAGAGAAGTAGAGATAGAGTTCGGAGCTCGAGAGAGAGAGGAAAGGAAGGGGGAATGAGGAAGTCAGAGAGTGGTAGGTGGTAGAGAGAATGGGAGTGGGGTAGCGGAAGAGAGAGTGGAGTAGACGGAGCGGAGGAGGGTGGAGAGAGTGAGTGGGAAGGGTAGATAGAGAGAGTTGAAGTTGAAGGGGTTTAGAGAGAGAGAAGAGGCAGACAGAGAAAGCAAGGGTTTAGAGAGAGGGATGGATGTAGAGAGAGTGGGAGAGGAATAAAGAGAGAGTGGGGGAGATGTAGAAAGAGACAGTGGGAGGGAGAGAGCGGGACAAAGTGGGAGGGAGTGTGGCAGAGAGAGTGCAAGGGGTTAGAGTGAGAGAGTGAGATTGGAGTAGAGAGGGTGAGTGGGATATATACAGAGGGGCGGTGTCGAGACTGTCCAGGAGTAGAGAGAGAGGCAGTGCGGTGGGGGGAGTGGAAAGAGTGATTGGGAGATGTTTGAGAGATAGCATAGGAGAGATGGTAGAGCAAGTCGGGCGGGTTTAGAAAGAGAGAGGGGTGAGAGAGGAAGAGAGTGGGAGGCAGGAGAGATATAGAGAGAAAGAGTGGGAGCGGAAGAGAGAGAGAGGGTGGGTAGAGAGAGATGCAAAGGGAGTCGATGGAGACAGCCAGAGATGGGGGCAGAAAGAGAACGAAGAAGAGAGAGATGGAGGGGATAGAGAGAGTATGGGAGGGGAAGATAAAGATATATACGGTGCTGGTAGATAGAGAGAGAGAGTGGGGTGGAGAGATAGAGTGGGACGAGGTTAGGGAGTGTGGGAGGAGGTAGAGAGATAGACTGAGAGTGGAGAAGAGAGAAAAGGGAGCGGAGAGAGAGGCAGTGGCAGGGGTTAGAGAGAGAAATTCATTGGGACAGAGCGACAGTGGGAGGGTGTTGCGAGACATATGGAAGGAGAGTCTAAATCGAGGGAAGGGATTCGGGGTAGTGGGATAAACTGAGCTGGGGAAAGAGAGAGGGAGAGGGGTTTAGAGAGACACAGTGTGGGAGGGGAGAAGAGAGAGACAACGAGATCAGTTGACAGAGAGAGTGAAAGGGAAGACAGCGCGAGTGGTGGATCGAGAGAAAGAGAGAGAGAGAGAGAGAGCGGAAATGCGGTAGAGGGAGACGTCGTTTTGGGAAGAGAGAAAGAGTGGGATTGGATGGAGAGAAAGAGAGATGGAGTGGGTGAGAAGGAAAGACAGTGAAACGGTGTGGAGTAGAGAGCGAGTGGTATGGGGAAGAAAGAGAGAGTGAGAGGGGAGGAGAGAGATAGATACTGGAAGGGGAGTAGGGAGAGGGAGTGAGGGGATAGAGAGAGAGGAGGGTTAGAGAGAGTGTGGGGTGTAGACAGAGTGAGTATAAACACATCAGACAGAGACTGTGAGAGGGGAATATAGAGAGTTGGAGTTGGTAGAAAGGGGGTCGCATGAGACGAGGATAGAGAATGGGAGGGAGTAGAGAGAGTGAGAGTGGTAGGGGTTAGAGAGGGGGGGAGTGGGTTAGATAGATAGATAGATAGATAGATAGATAGATAGATAGATAGATAGATAGATAGATAGATAGATAGATAGATAAAGAGAGAGAGCGCATAGAGACATTTGGAGGGACACAGTCGGATTGGAGGAGAAAGATAGTGGGAGAAGCAATGATAGATAGTGGGAGGAGTAGTGACAAAGGGAGGGATGGAATAGTGAGAGGGGGGTAGACAGAGAGATTAGAAGGAGTAAGAAAGAGAGAGGGAGAGAAAGAGAAAATTAGAAGGGATAGAAACAAATGGAGGGAGAAGTGAGAATGGGAGGGAGAAGAAAGAAATAGAGAATGATTTCGCTAGAGCGAGTGGGTGGATTGTGTGGGAGTGAGTGCGAGTGGACAATAGAAAGAGAGGGAGGGAGTGGAGTGGAGATCAGTAGTGGTATGAGGTAGGAAGAGACTGGGAGTGAGAGAGAGTTGGAAGGTGATAGAAAGAGTGGAATGGTAAGATAGAGTGTGGGAGGGTGTAGAGAGAGAAGGAGTGAGATGGATTACAGCAAGACTGTGGGAGGGGTAGACATAGAAAGAGTGGGAGGTAGGAGAGTGGAGAGGGGTAGAGGGAGAGAGTGGGAGGGGAGGGAGAGAGATTGGGATAGAAGTAGATAGACTTCGGGGTTAGAGACAGTGTGGTAACGTACCTGCCTCTGACATATGTCTTAAATCTGTCACAGCTCAATCTGTAATTACGCCCCTCGTACAATCTGACGTCATCATCCTAGGAAAAACACTTTCACTGTCCACACTAACTCATCCTCTGATCATCTTGTTTGTCTCTGTCAAATCCCTTCTTAGCATTCTTCTTACCAAAGAGAACAGATCCAAGTCACTCAGACTTTCCTCATAACACCTTCCCTCCAGACCAGGCCACAGCCTGGTAACTCTCCTCTGCACCTTTTTTTCCAGTGCTTCCACATCCTTCCTGAAATATGTGGACCAGAGCTGCACAAAATATTCCAAGTGTGGCCACACCAGTTTGCTTTATTATTGCAAAAAGATATTGCGGCTCCAGAACACAATCACTCTACAAATAAAACCTAACACCCCGTATGACGTCTTAACAGCTCTACCCCTCTAGGGTGCAACTTTCAGGGATCAATGTACATGGACTCCAAGGTCTCTCTGCACATCCACAGTACCAAGAATATTTCCATTGATCCAGCACTCAGCCTTTCTCTTATTCTTCTCAAAGTGCATCATCTCACATTTAGCTGCGTTGAACACCATTTCCAACCTCTCCGCCCAACTCTCCAGGTCATCGAATTTCACCTGCAACCTGTTACATTCTTCCAAACTGTCCACTACTCCACCGACTTCAGTTTCGTCTGCAAATTTGCTAATCCATCCGCCTATGTCTGCGTCTAAGTCATTTATTAAAATGGCAAGGAGCAGTGGTCCCAAAACAGATCCTTGTGGCACACCATTAGTAACTGGACTCCAGCCGGAATATTTTCCATCAACCACCACTCCCTGCCTTCTTTCAAAAAGCCAGTTTTTAATCCAAACTGCGAAATCACCCTCAATTCCATGTCTGTTCATATTCTGAAACAGCCTACCATGTGGAATCTTATCAAAGTTTTTACTTAATTCGATGTATATAACGTCAACTGCCCTACCCTCGTCTAGGTGCTTGGTCACCTTGTCAAAAAACTCAATGATGCTTGCGAGACACGACCTGCCCTTGATGAAACCATGAAGACTATCTGAAATCAAATGGTTTCTTGCTCGATGATTATAAATCTCATCTCTTATAATCCTTTCCAAAATCCTTCCTACAACAGAAGTAAGGCTCACTGGTCTATAATTACCTGGGTCATCTCTACTGCCCTTCCTGAACAAGGGCACAACATTTGCAATCCTTCAGTCGACTGGTGCTAAACCTATAGACAACGATGAGTTAAATATCAAAGCCAAACGCTCTGCTATCTCTTCCCTTGCTTCCCAGAGAACCCTTGGATAGATCTCATCCAGTCCAGGAGACTTGTCTACTTTCACTCCTTCTGGAATTGATAGCACAGGTTCGTACCTCACCTCGATCCTTCCTAGTCTAATATCTCATACCTGATTCTTCTCTGCAATATTCTCCGATTGCTGAGTGAAACCGGAAGAGAAGTGTTCGTTTCGCACCAAATCCATCTCCATAGGGTCAACACTCAATGTCCTATCTCTATTTTGACTGGCCGATTCCTACCCTAGTCATCCCTTTATTCCTCACAAAACTATTGAAAGCTTTGGAGTTCTTCTTTATTCTATTTGCTAAAGACTGCTCGCGTCCTCTCTTTGCTCTTCTGAATTCTCTCTTTAAATCCTTCCTAGCTGATCTGGAACTCTCCATCGCCTCATCTGAGCCATCTTGCCTCATCAACAAATAAGCCTCTTTCTTCTTCTTAATAGGGATGCAATTTCTGTAGTAAACAACGTTTCCCTTACCTTTTTATTCCTCCCCGCCTAACAGGGACATACCTAACAAGGGAATGCAATATTTCTTCCTTAAACTAGCTCCACATTTCCATTGTCTGCATCTCCTGCATTTTGCAACCGCATCCTATCATCCTAATTCTTGCCTAGTGCATTATAATTGCCCTTGCCCCATCGATAATTCTTGATCAGTGTCATCTTGCTATCCCTTTTCAACGCTAACCTAAACTTAACTGAAATATTGTCAGTCTCTCCAAAGTGCTTACCTATAACTAAATCAAACACCTGCCCTGGTTCATGACCAAGCAGTAGATCCAGTGTGTCCTTCCTTCTTGTCGGCCCTTCGATATATTGTGTCAGGAAACCCTCCAGAATACATTGGACAAAAACTGATCCATCCGAAGTTCTAGAGTTATAGAACTTGCTGTCAGTGTTGGGTAAGTTAAAGCCACCATAATGGCCACCCTGTTCCTTCCACTCCTACCAAGAATAATTTTGATATTCTTCTTTTCCACATCCCTGGAACGCAGCGGAGGCCTATAAAAATCTCCAAGCAATGTGACCTCTCCTCTCCTCTTTCTATCCTCAGCCCACTCTACGTCAGTAGTCGAGTCCTCATACAAAGTTATCTCAGCTACCGTTATATTATCATTGACTAACAAGGCCACACATCCCCCTCTTTTACTGCCTGGCCTGTTCTTAATGAAAGATCTAAACCCTACAACCTGCAACATTAATTCATCACCCTGCTCTATCCATGTCTTTGAAATGGCCACAACATCGTGGTCCCAGGTACCTATCCATGCTGCAAGCTCGCCAACCTTATTTCGGATACTTCTGGCATTGAAGCAGACATACTTAGAGTGATAGAGTCATAGATACGTACAGCATGGAAAAGACCATTTGGTCCAACCCGTCCATGCCGACTAGACATCCCAACCCAATCTAGTCCCACCTGCCAACACCAGGCCCATATCCCTCCAAACCCTTCCTATTCATATACCAATCCAAATACCTCCTAAAAATTGCAATTGTACCAGCCTCCACCACATTCTCAGACAGCTCATTCCATAAACGTACCACCCTCTGCGTGAAAAGCTTGTCGTTTATATCTCTTTTATATCTTTTCCTCTCAATCTAAACTTATGCCCTGTAGTTCTGGACTCCCAGACAAAGGGGAAAGACTTTGTCTCTTTATCCTATCTATGCCCCTCATAATTTTGCAAACCTCAATCAGGTCACCACACAGCCTCCGACGCTCCAGGGAAAGCTGCCCCAGCCTGCTCAACCTATTCCTGTAGCTTAGATTCTCCGACCCTGGAAACATCCTTGTACATCTTTTCTGAACCCTTTCAAGTTGCAAAACATCTTTCCGATAAGAACGAAACCACAATTGCCCGCAATATTCCAACAGTGGCCTAACCAATGTCCTGTACAAACGAAACATGACCTCCCGACTCCTGTACTCAATACTCTGACCAATAAAGGAAAGCATATCAAACGCCTTCTTCACTATCCTATCTACCTGCTACTCCACTTTCAAGCAGATATGGACCTGCAATCCAAGGTCTCTTTGTTCAGCAACACACCCTACGAACTTACCATTAAGTGTATAAGTCCTGCCAAACCAGTTTTCTGCCTGCTAGCACTTTCCTGTGACACTGAAATTCTGCCCCTGTCCTTCCTACTCTCACATATGCACTGCAATTACACCTCCGGTTCCCATCCCCCTGCTGAGCTACTTCAATAAACAGCAGTTTCTCATTTTCGCCAGTCACTCTGTTCCCTAGTATTTCAGGATATTTTTTTCTGTCCCTTCCACTGTGGAGATATAAACAATGCAACCCTCTCAGCGGGCAGATGGCCTCTGTCAGATTGTGAATATATCTAAGAACTGCACTCCAGACATGATGGATATGTTACCTACTCCTGGGTAGTAAGTTCCAGATTGAAACATCTCACTGCATGGCGGGTGTGAGCACAGTCCTGTCCCTGGTGTGAGGCTACAGATTATACTGAAGGAGTGGCAAAGCTCAGTGACCACCCCATTTTTCAAACAAACTGGTTTCACAAGTTACACCTAAAATTGATCGAGCTTAGTGAACTGTTCCTGGAAATCTCAGGGAGGATAGTGCCTTGCCTTGCCCATCCCTGTTTACAGAGCATCCTTTCTGTTTAATCTCGTCTCCTTTCTTTCTTCACGATGCACCCAGATGCGCTGTAAATGCAGTGTCCAGAGTGGAGTCATCAGACCCTCGGTCTCCCTGAATGAACCACCAGGTGACAAAACAAAACCCTAAGAAAACCATCCATGGAAACGCCACTGACTTTCCAATGACGTCAGCAAGTCAATTCCCCACACAGTTGTTTCACCCATTCAGTTTTGAAAATACATCCCGACTCATCAGTTTCCCTTCTGGGCTGAGAAAGCCGTTGCATCTCTGCAAAGTCCCACAGAAGCAATTCCTCTCTGTAAAGAAGCAGTTTACAATGTAACATTACCTTTCTCTGAATCTCATCAGCTGCAACAGTAACATCAGTATTGCCACTGGAGTGGATCACCACACTCAGAGAAGAGAGTCAGAGGGAACAGAACTCACTTTCAACAGGAACATCGTAAATGGACATAATCTCCAGGAAAATGGAAAAAGGGCAAATGTTAAAAACGACACATTCCATTTTCTTTCCCGTTCATCATCAGCAAACCCTTTTCTTGCTCTTTATCTTTCTGTGCCTATCTCTCTCTCTCTCTCTCTCTCTCGCCTGCTCTCTCTCTCTCTCTCTTTCGCTGGCCATTTCTCCAGCCTTTCAACTCAAACCTACCGCTTACCATTCCAACCATCCCTGATATAAATAATATTATTCCCAGTTCCTCTCAGTTTTGATGTATGGTCACTGGACTCGAATTGTTACCGTATTTCTCCTGACAGAGGCTGCCTGACCTGTGAGATTCTCCAAACTTTCAGACCCTGGAGTATATTTTTAAAAATCGCTATCATTCACAGTTTCTTGGTTTATTCCGCATTTAATATTGTTATTTCTCGGGATGACAGCATTACTGGCAATGGTATCATTTGTTGTCCATCATATTTGCTCGTCACCGCGAGAGGACATATCAAGTCAAGATGGAGCCAGCCACATTGTTGTGAGTCTGAAGTCACAATGAGTCCACTGGGCATTGATGTTAAGTTTATTTACCAAAGGCTATCAGTAAATAATAACGATAATCTAGTCGGTATCATTCTAATTTGTTTCATTCGAATTTAAGTTCAGTCATCGGATGTGGAAGAATTTGAAACAATACATGTGGAGTCATAACCTGTGCCTCCGAATAACAAGTTCAGCGACATTTTCACTCTGATGCAGAGTCTCTGTTGTGAAGTAATGTCGAGACAAAAGTAATTTTGTGGTCAAACTGTTGTAACCGGGAAGGCAGATCGGAAGAGAACTGGATCCATAAAATCTGAACTTAACAAAGGGGTAGATGACGGCAACACTTCTGAGGAGGTATAGAGCCTGTGGATGTTATAGAGGTGGGTGTAGGCAGGTTTAATGATAGAGTGAATACGTAGACATAAAACAGTTCAGGGTGAAAGGTTTTGAGCGGGGACTCTGTAATTCATGGAAATGAAGTGGAGTTTGTGACCAAAGCTGAAGACAACAGTTTGTATATTTGCTCAATATAAATAACTGAAGCAGCAAAAACCTTCACCATCGCTTATATAATAGCGAGTATGAGATACTAACTTTCCGAATAATCATTAGTGTGGCTTCTATCCACAACTCTAACCATGCCCAATCATGAGAAAGTTACTAAAGACCCAAAGATAAACAGCTGACCATTTTTGAAACATTCCAGTCTAATGTTCTCAGATTCCTATCCATCTGAACATTCCAGCCTACTTGTAATGGACAATTAACATTTATTGTGAAATAATTGTGAAACTAGGGGCAGGTATTGCAGAGAGACAGAAAACAATGGAAAGTTGCACAGCAAACTTACAAGGCCAATTAAACTGCCATATCAACAGTCAAGGAATGTGAAAAGCAACTCCATATCTGGAAAGGAGCTCGAAGAAGAAGTGAATTATAGCATAAAGAAAATATGTGAAAGCTATCAGGCGCCCTTTACATGAGGCGTCATTCCAATATATCGGGTCCCTTTGCAGAGGTATAAAATTATCTTTTTTCTTTGCTCTTGCCAGCATTTGAGTGGAGTCGATTTAATTTCCACGACAGTAAACCTGGGGGCTCTTCTGTAACCCCGAGACTCGGGAAGTTTCTTAAGATTCCCAGGAGGCGTAGGCGCCAGCGCCTTGAAGGACTTACAAAACATCTTGAGTGCTAAGTTGACCCCATTGCGTGAGAGGGCTGGCAATCTGTGGATCGTCCCGGCGACGGGCTCTGACAGGAATAGGGTCGGGCCAAGAGCAGTGGCTTAATTAACACAACATAGAAACTCTTTTTAAGTGAATAAATAAATCAGAAGAGTCAGTGAACTCTCGCGTGATATTCGAGCAAAGCTCAAAGGAAAGAATTGACGTCTCTAGAGTTTTGAACAGACAGAAAGTCTCAGGGTGGTTTTAGACTTGGAACCAAGACTGGCTGATGTGGACTCGCCAAAGACATACCAGGTATATGGTTTCTTGGTTTACAACCGCCAAGGCATTGAGGCGGACGTGTCCAATGAGACGGGACCTCTAGAGGTAGAAGCAGGTCATATTGGCAAACAAGATAACGGTACCGCACGTGAGAGAGTTCAACACTTTTCGAATAACGCTGAGAATGGGCTCTAGCAAGAGCAAACAGAAAGAGGTTCCACAGAGGACTTGAAATGGTCAACCAAAATACAATACATGTTAATTAATTTTGAATTAAGGAATGTGTTTTTCCGGAGTGCGTAAGTTTTAGTAAAAGGCAGTTGGAAATACTAAGGTCGAGGTTGGAGGATAAAGAGGAGAGAGAGGAGTGACGGAACGGAAAAACAGAAACTGTGAATTGGAGTGCTTATAGCATGTGGAAGGCTGAGGCTGATATCAGAGAATGGAAATCTCAATTAAAAGATAGATCAAATACGTGTACAAACACAAGCGTTCAAGCAGACGCACGCGGAAAACAACCTAATGAAGCTGTGCAGTTTCTGAAGTCTGTTTCAGATTCTCATGGCTGCCCTCCGAGAACAACAGCTCACCCACGAGATCCGTCTGGAGAAGATTCCACGTCAACGGCCGCCACCTCAGTGTAAAAGATTCATGAATTCCCTGGGACATGGGAAAGCTGAGTGTGATAGTTCAACATGCGATACACGCTGAAAACGATGCTGGTGCAAGAGAATGATAAGCGGAAACTAAAATGGAACAGCAAGCACATAAAGCTCACCTTGCTCTGATGCAAATGGTCGCCCAGCCGTTGGATGGAGCTGTTGCGGGAAAAGAGACATTCACCTATTGTACTCTTTCCTACCTTCCGCCTCGCCATTTATCTCTCCACCCTGGAGGCTTCCTGCCTCTCTTCCTGATGAAGGGCTTTTGCCCATAATGTCGATTTTTCTACTCCTCGGATGCTGCCTGGCCTGCTGTGCATTTGCAGCACCACTCTTATCCAAACTCTGGTTTCCAGCATCTGCAGTTCTCACTTGTGCCTGGGGAGATTTTGAGAATGGCTCAGCATTCAGGAGCAAGGAGGCAGGCCAGAATTGTTATGGGCATGCTGTGGTGACTATCCACGAGTTGCCTTAACTGAGGCATATAACTTGCCTGAGAGTAGGACAGTGAATATTTACGTCGATAGTTGATACTCATTCGGGGTTGTGCATGATTTTCGAACCCTGGAGAAACACAGGGGCTACATGACCTCCACCGGAAAGCGCATCATGCACTGATTGCTGATCTCCTGGAAGTGATCCTACTGACCAAATGAATGGCTGTGTGTAAATGTGAAGCCCACATGAAAGATAACGATTCATCTCTCAAGGCAATGCAAAGGCGGACCCAGCGGTAGGGACGGCAGCCCAACAGCGGCCAAGTGATCAGTTTGACATGTGTATGACAAATTTTTTTATCCCAACAGCAGACGTATGAAAGTTCCACCACAAGAAAAGCTTGAGTGGACAAGGGCAGGATGCGGCATGAGGGAAGTGCTTTAGTGTGTTCCCCAATGGTAAACCCTGTCAAGCGCGATTGTTATTCCCATTCAATGCCAAACTGACACACGGTAAGGACCATGTTTTAAACGTGGGGATGTACAACAGTATTTCCGCACACACTCCGAGACCCTTGGATTATGCCAGTAGCGAAATTGGGTGTTCTATTCTCTTGGGAGCAGGGACAACGGTGGCAATAAACAAGATTAATGGCCTCGCATATAGTGGATTACTGTTAGCAAATGAAACGTAGGAAGGGCTATCACTCATTAGTACTGAGTTAAAAGTAGTTAGGGAAGTAGTGATATAAAATCGATTACTATTCGACAAACTGACGGGCGAGAGAGGGGGCGCCTGCAAAATGTTAGGTACCTCATGCTGTTTTAATATTCCTGATGAGCACCTAAATATCAGTAGTGTAATAAATCATATGAAGTCGGTGATACGACGGCCTCCCCCAGCAGATGACTCCTGGTTCCGATGGCTCACCTGCCTTTGGTGAAGACGGGGGTACTTGTCTGACATGTTCTGCTAGTTGTAGGACTGGCCTTAGTAATAGTGCTTTGTATAGGACTCTGCTTGTGTAACTGCCTAGGGTGTTTGCTAATGAGTGCAGCGGGATAGCAAACGGTAAAACTATCAGTGGCCCCACAGCAGGAAGATCAGATTGCGTGCATCCGCCCTACCGTGACGTTGAAAAGTGTGATGCATGATAATGGGCTATATTCAGGGCACACCAGAGCAAGTGATGATACCACCACAAAGCTGTATTACAGGTAGTTATTATCTGAGGAAAAGCCTGGTGCTCCCTCAGCAATTTGTTGTATAGCTATCTGGCTCGGTACAT
The DNA here is from genome assembly GCF_020745735.1 of Hemiscyllium ocellatum. NCBI lineage: Eukaryota > Metazoa > Chordata > Chondrichthyes > Orectolobiformes > Hemiscylliidae > Hemiscyllium > Hemiscyllium ocellatum. The sequence continues at coordinate 586,518 of NW_026867549.1, forward strand.
TTATTTTTGTTTTTGTCATTATCGTCATAAAATGCCCAAGTGGGGAGGGGTATCCTCCCGCAATAAGATTGCGGAGACAGTAACATCATCAACACCCTCACAGGCATAAAGTTCACACAGGAGGAAGAGACCGACAACAAACTCGCATATCCAAACGTCACAGTAGATAGAAAGGACAAGGGAGAATTACAAACCTGCGCATATAGAAAACCGACATTCACTGATCAAATACTCAGCTACACCAGCAACCATCCCAACATACACAAAAGAAGCTGTATCAGAAAATTATTCCAACGAGCCGCCACACACTGCAGCACAGATGAACTTCGAAAAACAGAGCAAAACCACCTATGCGACATATTCAAGAAGAACAGATATGCAAAAAACACAGTGCGCAGATTCCTCAAGAACAAACCACGACAAGAAGACCAAACAAAACCATAAACTCTAACCACCTTACCATACATCAAAGAAGTTTCAAAAATGACAGCCAGAGTACTGAGACTCCTCGGAATCCTAGTAGCGCACAAACCCACCAATACTCTCAAACAAAAATTAACAAACTTAAAAGACCCAGTACAACCCATGGACAAAATCAACGTCATCTACAAAATTCCATGCAAGGACTGCAACTACGTAGGACAAACACGACGAATGTTAGTCACCAGGATATACGAACACCAGCTAGCCAAAAAAAAATCGACCCCTCTCCCTCGGAGCCCTACACACTAATGAAAGCAAAAACACCATTTCGACTGGGACAATCCAACAAACCTGGGACAGGTTAAGCAAAGACATGCTAGAGAATTCCTAGAGGCCTGGCACTCCAATCACAACGTCATAAACCAGCACATAGATCTAGATGCTGACTATCAACCCCTCAGAAAATGAACAGGAAATGATATCACCACAAACCCCAGGAATCCCAACCAGGAGAAAGATATAAATAGAAAGCAGGAGACAACAGCTTCGCTTCATTTGGAGGTCGCCACTGATGATATTACCTAACCAGGTAATGAAACGTCTGGAAATGAAACCTATAGCTCAGCGAGCAAACCTACACACTTAAGTAAAGATAAATATTTTGAGGTTTGGTTATCAGAAACGATGGTTGATCAAATGGTTGAGTAGAAAAGAAAAGCAGTTGGAACACAAAGTACATATTGCTACTTCAGAGAAAATCCCTAAATTACAAAGGAATCATGAAAAACTAGAACGGTTTTCTCAGAAAGCAAAAATGGAATAAGAATCCGAGTGGACCCTCGAATTGTACAACTTAAAAATGAAAGTTGGATCGGATAATTTGAGACCGTCACCAGTTGAAGCGGATGGAAACTTGGTGAACGTTCGTCAAATATTATTACTGCTGGGTTATTAAAAAAATGTCATTTCTGCCGGTCCCTGGCTCTGTCAGAAAGAAAACAGGAAAGAAAAATCGTTTGGAAATGATTATTTCTGAATTGTATGCTACACTCACTTCCAGTAGAATGCTATAATCATTTCAAATAGACATTTCTCCACAGGTATTCTGTGAAAACTACTCACACTTACCCTAAGAATTTCTGAACATATGTTTTAAATTTGCTACTTGAGCGATGACGTTCAAATCGCACATTGATAAAATTGACTTTGATGCTAAAGTGTGATCTACGCAGGGAACCCAGATTTTTTGGTTTGATGATTGGTAGGGCTAGAACAAACAGCCCTACCAATCATCAAAGCAAAAATCTGGGTTCGCTGCGTAGAAGACACCTTTGTCATCACAAAACTAAACAAGATTGCAGAGACAGTAACATCATCAATACCCTCACAGGCATAAAGTTCGCCAAGGAGGAAGAGACCGACAACAAACTCGCATCTCTCGACGTCACAGTAGAAAGAAGGGACAAGGGAGAATTACAAAGCTGCTTATACAGAAAACCGACAAACACTGATCAAATACTCAGCTACACCAGCAACCATCCCAACACACACAAACGAAGCTGTATCAGAACACTATTCCAACGAGCCAAAACACACTGTAGCGCAGACGAACTTCAAAAAACAGAGGAGAACCACCTATATGACATATTCAAGAAGAACGGATATGCAAAAAACACAGTGCGCAGATTCCTCAAGAACAAACCACGACACGCAGACAAAACACAGCCGGAAACTCTAACCACCATACCATACATCAAAGAAGTTTCAGAAATGACAGCCAGACTACTGAGACCCCTCGGAATCCGAGTAGCACACAAACCCACCAACACTCTCAAACAAAAACTAACAAACTTAAAAGACCCAGTACAACCCATGGACAAAACTAACTTCATCTACAAAAATCCATGAAAGGACTGCCACAAGCACTACGTCGGACGAACAGGAAAAAGTTAGCCACCAGGATACACGAACACCAGCTAGCCACCCTCGTAGCCCTACACACTGATGAAAAAAAAACACCATTTCGACTGGAACAATACATCTATCCTGGGGCAGGCTCAGCAAAGATATGCCAGAGAATTCCTAGAGGCCTGGCACTCCAATAACAACGCCATAATCAAACACATAGATCTAGATGCCATCTGTCAACCCCTCAGAAAATGAACAGGCAATGACATCATCACACTCCCCAGGAACCCCATCCAGGAGAAATATATGAATGGAAAGCAGGAGGCAACAGCTTTGCTTCACTTGGGGGTCGCCATTGACGATGTTACCTAGCCAGGTAATGAAACGTCTGGATATCAAACCTACAGCTCAGCGAGCAAACCTACACCCTAAACCTCAACCTGAGCTACAAACCTTCACAAAACTTGCAAAAATTCATCTTTACTCTTTCATTTCTCCTCCTGTTTCCAGTTGTGGTTTTGTGACCTTTATATAACAAAATCAGGAAAAAGCCGAGGATATAGTTGTGAAATGCATCAGTTGTCTGATTTCCGACGGATTTTTCAAGCAGAATAGGCATCTTTCCCACTTGTGATCCCGTTAATTAATTGCCGAGGATAAGCCGGTTTCTGCAATGGAGAATCTCTCCACTAATCGAACCATTAATTCGCCATTTTTCACCGGTGTCTACAATCTCGTTTACTTGATAGAGCACTGTTCTTCAAACCACAAATTCCGCAAGTTACCCTCTTTACCGGCAACAATTCTTCTGAATTACGTGTCCTAATTTCTCGCTATCAAACATCGACTTGCTCATGTATCTCTTAAAAACTTATTTACACTACCTGCTCCTACTGGTACATATGAATAATCGTTTGCCATGCCAGTAACCTCAGAAATGAGATATGACACTTCCACCTGAACTAATGCTTGAACAGTCTGTATATTCTTTTTTCAGCTTTCCAGCTATCACTGTACTGACATTTACCATTTTTGAAAATTCACTGGCTTCTACTGATTTCCACATCCGTCTTCCCAGGCTTTATGTAAACACCAAATCTGCGACTTAATGTGTCCTAATATGTGCCAGAGAATTCATCCAAAATGTTTTACTTGTTTTCTGATTCAGACGTTTAATTTCTTATCTGTGGTAATTATTCTTACTACTTTCAAACACATCTTCTTTTCCCTACCCTCGCAAGGATTTCTCTTTGGAAAAATTTCGACAAAACGCAGATTGCTATTGATGGCAGAAGCCAATCTGTGATTTCTGAACTTAGTCACAATCATCAGAGAATTCAATGCTAATTTTGCAAGCTCAACTCTGCTTTTCCACATGAATTTTGTTTGATTCAGTCAATACATGATAAATCGTTTCCTGTTTGTTCGACCTTAACGTTTAAGTTTCAAATATTACAGATCAAAAGCTCTCTCGTTCTACCTTTTCTTCAAAGTATTCTCATTAACTTCCTACTGAGTTCAATAGTAACTCAAACAGATTAATTTCATTTACATATTCAAGATATTTGCTATAAAAAAATGCAACATCACATTCATCTAAATTAAAGTCCATCTGGTGCTCTTTGTCATTTTGGGTAATCTGATAGACGCCCCATTGTTCTCTGAGATATATGTCTTCATTGTCTAAAACAACGTCTATTTTTGGCGTCAACGAAAACCTACTAAGCATATTTTTTATATTAAGGTCCAAATCAGTTATACAAATGTCAAATATTCACAGGATGTAGTAGTGATTTGGTGTAGCATATTATGGTCACAGGCCTCCAATCCGAAATAAACAACTCTTCACTGCAGTCATCTGCACAGAACTTCAAGCGAATTTGTAAATAACTATCTACTCCCCCTCTATTCCATGTAAGCCAACGTTACTAACCACTCTACCGTCCAGAAATTTGTCCTTTGCTTTGCTGAATTCCATGTTGACAACATATGGCTGTGTGAACCACATATAAGAAGTGAGAATACATCATATAGCATGAAGGACCAATGGGCTGAGAAGTGGCATTTCGAGTTTAATGCAGAAAATGTGATCTCTGCGTTTTGGGAAAGCAAATCTTAGCAGGACTTATACGCTTAATGGCAAGCTCCTGGGGAGTGTTACTGAACAAATAGACCTGGGAGTCCAGGTTCATAGCTCCTTGAACGTGAAGTCGCAGGTAGATAGGATAATGAAGATGCAGTTGATATGCTTTCTTTTATTGGTCAGACTATTGAGTACAGGAGTTGGGAGGTCATGTTGTGGTTGTACAGGACATTGGTTAGGCTTCAGTTCGAATATTGCAATTCTGGTCTCCTTCCTATTGGACACATGTTGTGAACCTTAAAAGAGTTCAGAAAAGATTCCAAAGATGTTGCCAGGGTTGGAGGACTTGAGCTACAGGGAAAATCTGGACAGGCAGCGGCTGTTTTCCCTGGAGCGTCGGAGGCTGCGGGGTGACATTAATGAAGTTTGCAAAATTATGAGGAACATGCAGAATAAATAGACAAAGTATTTTTCTCTCGGTTGGGGGAGAGCAGAACTAGTGGGCATTGTTTTAAGGTAGAGGGGGAAGATGTAAAAGAGATATAAGGGTCAACTTTTTAAAGCAAAGGGTGGTACATGTATGGAATTAGCTGTCAGAGGATGTGGTGGAGGCTGGTACAATTGCAACATTTAAAAGGCATCTGGATGGTATATGAATAAGAAACGTTTGGAGGGATATGGGCTCGCTGTTGGCAGGTGGGAGTAACTTGGGTGGAGATATCTGGTCGGCATGAACGAGTTGGACCGAAGGGTCTGTTGACATGCTGTACATCTCTAAATCTCTATGACACTCTGAGGTTGGATTTGACTGAGTGAACCAAATACAGTTGCACGTGCAATGGAGGTCAAAGAGAATCGTGAAAATAAAACTTCCAGACAATGTCATACCTAATGCAAGCATGGTAGAGTTTGTTGTTAGAGACGAATCCACTCAGCCTTTTCAATGCCTGGATTAGTGGTCATGAGAGTGTGAGATAGGTGTTATCTGCTTCATTAATTGATTTCCTTCTTCATAAGGTAAACATTCAAGATGTCCGCTGACATTTGTGCAATGCTCAGCAGCTGTTAAAACCTCACAGACATTGTACACTTGCAGCTGAATGTTTTATGACGTTTCGAACCGAATCCCCAGAGCTGACCCAAACGCAGTACTAACTGTGTGAATCACTCTATCAATTATGGCATACGTTTCTTGCCCCTTTTTTTGAAATCTTCTGAATGCATGTCATCAAGTTCATGACACAATTGGTAAAAAAAAAACCTCATCGTTTCAAAGAAAATAAAGAAAGGTAACCAAACATTATGTTACAATTAAGGTGTTAATACGAAAACAGAACTAAGCCATTTTTGAAATTGTATCACATTTTCAGGAGCCAGGTTCGCAGTTACATTTCATAAAGATAACAGTGGAAAGTTGACTTCCTGTCAATTCAAATTTTGGGGTCTGTGAATCGGGCATCTGGAAAGAATGGATGAAAGTGAGTGTCCAATACCAGTTTTCGCACAGAAATGTCAAGAAAATGCAATTGAAGATTAATTTCATGCAGGTAAGAGGCCCAATAATTTCCAACAAAGCCAGAATGTTACTACATACACAGATGTAATGTCACAGAGTCATTCAGAATGGAAATAGCCCCTTCAGTCAAAGTAGTTTGGCCGAACATAATTCCCTAATACTAACAACCAAGGACTTTTCATGTCCCCAACTTGCTGCTCTTAGCTCTCTCTTTAGATCCTTCCTGGCTACCTTATATCTCTCAATCGCCCCAATTGAATCTTCATGCCTCATCTTTACAAAGGCCGCCCTCTTCCCTTTAATAAGGGATTCCAATTCCTTATTAAACCACGGCTCCCTCACACGACTCTTTCCTCCCTGCCTGACAGGTACAAACTTATCAAGGACACTCAATAGTTGCTACTTGAACAAGCTCCACTTATCGATTGTGCCCTTCCCTTGAAGCCAACTTTTCCAAGCCACGCATCGAAAGTCATGCCTCACCGAGTCATAATTTCCCTGCTCCCAGCTATAAATCTTGGCTTGCAGTGCACACTCGTCCCTCTCCATCACTAGAGTAAAAGTCACCGAATGTTGGCCACTGTCCCCAAAGTGCTCAACTACCTCCAATTCTAACACCTGGCCTGATTCGTAACCCTCATCTCTTGTTGGCCTGTCTACATATTGTGTCAGGAAACCCTCCTGCACACATTAGGCAAACACCGACCCATCTAACATACTCGAGCTATAGCTTTCCCAGTCAATATCTGGAAAGTTAAAGACCCCCATAACGACCACCCTATTACTTTCACTCTTCTCCTGAATCATCCTCGCAATCCATTTTTCTACATCTCTTGGACTATTCAGAGGCCTGTAGAAAGCTCCTAACAGTGTGACCTCACCTTTCCTATTTCTAAAATCAGCTCAAACCACCTCAGATGGCGAGTCTTCATCCATCGTCCTTTCCACTGCTGTAATACTATCCTTGACAAGCAATGCCACACCTCCCCCTCTTTTACCCCCACCACTGACCATACTAAAACATTTGAACCCTGGAACCTGCAACAGCCATTCCTGTCCCTGTTCGACCCATGTCTCTGTAACATCATCGAAACAGCCAAAATATCGAAATCCCGGGTACCAACCCACGCTGCAAGTTCACCTACCTTATTTCGTATACTTCTCGCATTGAAGTATACACACTTCAAGCCACTATCCTGTTTACAGGCACCCGTCTTCTAGATTGATGCCATGTTTCTAACCTCCCTACACTCAAGGTCCTGCAGCCTAAAGCTACAGTCCAGGTTCCCGGGCCCCTGCAGAGTTAGTTTAAACCCCCCCGAAGAGCACTAGCAAACCTCCCCCCAAGGATACTGGTGAATCTCAGGTTCAGGTATTGACCATTCTGTTTATAGAGGTCCCACCTTCCCCAGAAAGAGCCCCAGTTATCCAGATACGAGAATCTCTACCTCCAGCACAATCCCTGTAGCCACGCATTTGACTGTTCTCTCTCCCTAGTCCTCGACTCTCTATCACGTGGCACGGGTAACAAGACAGAGACAACAACTCTGTTTGTTCTAACTCTGAGATTCCAACCTAGCTCCCTGAAAGCCTGCCTAACATCCTCATCCCTCTTCTTAACTATGTCGTTGGTGCCAATGTGGACCACGACTTCGGGCTGCTCCCCCTCCCCCTTAAGGACCCGGAAAACACGATCAGAGACGTCACATACCCTCTCGCCCCCACAAAACCAACTATCTCAGCCCCGAACTATCGACTCCACAGTAACTATTGCTTTGCTCTTCCCTTCTGAGCAACGGGGACAGGCTCCGTGCCAGAGGCTTGAACCCCATTGCTTACCCCTGGTAAGTCCCCCCCACCCCACCCACAAGTATCCAAAACGATATACTTTTTCTTGAGGGGAACGACCGCAGGGGGTCCCTGCACTGGCTGCTTCCTCCCAATCTCCCTCACTGTCACCTATCTCTCTGCAAACTTTGGAGTTACTACTTCCCTAAAGCTCCAATCTATGACCATCCCGAATGATCCTAAGTTCATCCAGCTCTAGCTCCAGTTCCCTAACACGGTATTGGAGGTGCTGGAGATGGGTGGACTTCCTGCAAGTGTAATCAGCAGGGACGAATATGGCATGCCTCACCTCAAACATGTTGCAAGTGGAACATTTCACTGCCTTCACTGCCATCCCTCTAAAAGTAACCTTTAAAAAAACATTTTCTAAATAATAGAATAAGCAAAAATGCAGCACTTATCTGCTTACCACAGCGGGTCTTATTATTAGGTTAGAGGAGGAGGGCGGGTGGGATGCACTACCCCTGTCGTGCCTCGGGTTCCTCTCCTGTGTGCCTTTATTGGAAAAGCCTACCCAGGTAAGCTTGCGCTACACCAGCTTCCGGGTTCGCTCTGCACTTTCTAAAAAAACTTTTAAATTTAAACTGTTAAAAAAATCTTAACCACGTCTGCAAAGAGACACCTTACCTGCTCCGCCGAGAGAGTGTTTCAGAATAGAGATAGTGGTGCCGATCCTTTTGGAGTGGAAAATGTCATCAAACTTCTTCCTGTTTTGATGGACCTTCGTCCAGAAGACGAGGAGTACATGGACCAACGGCCAATCCTCAGACTTCAGTTACTGGTATTACTAACTTCTGTACCGTTTCTGTTTGATGATGAAGTCACTCCTCTGCACCATTCTAATTAACAGTACGCAATGAGAATTTCCACAACGTGGAGCGCTAATGCCGCCTCTATTTTTGGAATTTCCACGATGGAAAACTCACAAACTGTTCAGAGCAGGTCTTTGCTGACACTTCAGGTCTGCAATAATCTTTTAAAAATAGCAGCAGCAAATGAAGGGCGTTCCATTCTTGGTTATCTTGACAGTAATGAGTTTGTTTCGTTATGATAAAAGGAATATTAGACCCATACCAAACAAATAATAATTTCACAGAGGAAGTGGCTAACGAACAGGATGAAATAAGAAGAAAACTGGCTTAGACCTGATGACAGAAAAAAAAACCTTCCAGAAACCCAATAAAAATTTTATATAGCCAAAGTCTCAGGAACAAAACCTCATTGTGTTTTCAAACTCACACACAATCCTGACTGCTAAATATATCAAAATTCCTTCACTGTCGTTACGTGAACGTTCTGACCCCCCTTCCAAAGAACATTCCTTGCATTCCATCCCTAAAATGGGCTACAATACTTCCAGAATTGCATCAAACCACCACGTTCCCTACGAAATTTGACATGAGTTATAAATAGTGACCCAACCAAGGATGCAGTCACCCCCTGAATTGACTGTGTGCTCAGTGTGGCCACAGACGTTCAAAAATATTTTCTGGAATTTACCATAATTGTGACTGCTGCATCGATGATTGTGTGATTGATGAAACTTAGGTCAGGCGATGTTTCCCTCTTGCTATTTTCCCGACATGACAGATGGTAAATCAATCTCATTAAACGTGATTGGTGCGTGTGAGATACCCTCCGTCTCTACACAAACCATCTCAGTGATGAACGTCTCAGTCGACAGATGATAATCTACCTGGTCTACGTTGATTCTTTCAGAGCTTCCTTCGAGTGGTGTTCAACTTGGAGAGACGACAAGTTCGTCAGTAAAGGGAGCGTGTTTGGTGGGAGTCAGCAGGATTTCTCATTTCCTGCATCTCCCCTTATTTCATGAGGCCTCCCAAAATCTGTTCTAAACATTGATACTTTCCAGGCCATACTATTCCCCGCTGTGTACAACTGTATTGTTTCAACTGATGTGCCCAACCTCCCAATGGGAGAGCGCAGGACGAAAGGGTATTGAAGTACAAATAAAAAAACACTTTTCCTTTCTGTTCTGTTTCCCGATATATTTCACTTCCTCTATTTCACTGTCAATTTCTTTATTTCATTGTTGCACTCTCCTCTTTTCTCTGTTTTTTTTCCCTTCAGTGTTCTCTCATTTTGTCTGTCCCTTTCTGTCTCACCATACCAGTCACGTCAATCTGCTCAGATGGTAAAATGCATGAGATTTTAAGCTATTTTAAAACTGTTCAATGTTTGCATCGGGGGCGAATGCGACTGGTGTAAAGTCGCCATCCTGTCTACAATTCCTAAGCAAAGTTGCAAGGAATGAGCTATTCCTGAACATGATCTAGAAAATCACTCGATATCGGTGGACTTCCAATAAGAACACTCAGTCTAATATATACAAGGGGTCCTTAGGGTAAAGAGCATGGTTATTGCCTCTAAGGTCCAACTCGTCCATGTTAACCAGATAGCATAAATTAATCCAGTTCTATTTTTCAGCATTTGGCACCATTCGCTTTAAACCATTCATATTCATGTATGATCGAGATGCATTTTAAGTGTAGTAATCGCATAATCCTCCATGAATTCCTCTGGCACCTCATTCTATATGTAGAGCACCGTCTGTGTGAAATCGTTGCAACTTGGGTCCCTTTTAAATCTTTCCCCTTAGTCCTTAAATTTATGCTTCGTCTCCACAAACCTTGGAAATTGATCTTGGATATTCAATCTATCTATGCTCATCACGATTTCATGATAAGGTCATTCCTCAGCCTCCGAGTTTCAAAAGAAAATATTCCCAACTTATTCAGCCTCTCTGTCCAGCTCATTGCTTTCAATCTTGACAACATCTTTGTAAATCTTTCGGGAACGCTTTTCTGCTCACATCAACATTCTTTGTGTCGATTTCTTGAAAATTCTCGAAAATGTATTGTTTTGATTCTTCAAAAAACGACGGAAGTAGTCAATTTCGATTATTGATTATTCTCAAATAAAATAATTCCTCCTTGTCTCTGCCTTACATTGAAGGACTGATCATTTAAATTTGTCCACTTTCATTCTTCGCTACTCTCCGATGAAAACATTCTCTCAAACCGACACTGTCAAGCTCCTCAAAACACCTATAGGTGCTACAAACTCAAATTTAATTAAATGTAGATGATAATAATAAAGACAGCTCGTTCTAACTTCATGAATCAAGATTTGGGGATGCCTGTGTAGGGTTGGGGTGTACAAAATTACAAATCGCACAACAGCAGGTTATAGTCCAACTGGTTAATTTGGAAATAACAGCTTTTAGAGCGCTGCTGCTTAAAATAACAAAAACCTGATGAAGGAGCAGCGCTCCGAATGCTGGTGCTTCCAAATATACCTGTTGGACTAGAACCTGCTGTTGTGTGATTTTTAACCTTGTAAATCAACTTTGCCAATTTCAGATTCGCCTTGGTAAACATGCTCGAAAATATTCCTCTGCTTACATTCCTTTTGAAATATAGCCAAGGACCGCCAGAATGGAGCTGTCCAATATGATTAAAATTGCTTTCAGAGAAATTCTTCCATTCATTATTGAATCATTTGAAGCTCTCTATTGTGATTTTTTTTCTCTGAAACTTTTCTTATTCCTCTGTCTTCCTACCAACCTTAAACTCACTATTCAAAGAGGTGATTAACCCATTTTCATAATACCTTCATATTTTCATTGTGTTTATCACAGTATTTTCCGTTAGCTGCAGGTATTCATCAACTAGGAAGCAAAGTCAATACAATCGATTCAAACCCATTTTAATGCCCTTTGCTTTCTTCATTGTTTCTATCAGTTCTTATTTTCTTAAAGTGTGAAATTTGATTGAAAATTACACTTCTTGCTTCGCTCAGCATGCAATTAATTTGATTCCGTTGCATCTTTACACCCTCAGGAAAATGCCACAAACTGACTGCAGACCACAGGTAAAAGGTGAGATTACAGAACAGATGAAATAAGTTTTGCTCAAAATTACAAGACAATGGGAGCTTTGAGAGATGAAAAGTGGATAGCACAGGGTAATGATGTTGCAGCAGTAAATAAGAAGACACCATAACTTTACCGTTTCTGACAAATTGGTACAATTAAGCCGATTGCTCAAAAGTAAGGACGTCACCTTGTACCCGAAAACTTTAAGAATATGTGAAAATATACACGCAACAGAAGCTGCAAAGATTTTTCAAAGGAAGATCTGTGCATGCAATATCATCTGTGGTGACAGAACGAATCTAAAGAAAGCTAAAAAAAAGACAAATAGTCTCTTGGGGTCATTCAGAAGTACAGCATGGAAACCGACCCTTCAGTCCAACTTGTCGATGACGATCAGATGTCCTAACCTGATCTAGTCCCATTTGTCAACACTTGGCCTATATCCCTCTGAACCGTTCCTATTCATATACCCATCTGGATACGTATTATGCAGTCATCGAGTCATAGAGATGTACAACACAGCAACAGACCATTCTGTCCAACTTCTCCATGCTGGCCAGATATCCCAACCAAATCGAGCCCTACCTGCTAGCACCAGATTCCTATCCCTCCAAATCCATATTATTCATATTACCATCCAGATGCCTTTTAGATGTTGCAATTGTATTGGCCTCCACAACTTCCTCTGGCAGCTCATTCCATACCCGTACCACTCTCTGCGTGAAATAGTTGCACCTTAGGTCCCTTTTATATCTTTGCCCTTCCCCTCTTTCAGACGTTGCAGGGGCAGATGAACTGGCAGAATGGAATGAAGTTCTGACACAAAACAGAGGGAAAATGAGGACCCTTCTGGCGAATTCCTCCACCACTGCCGCATCTGAAAATAGGGAGACCGACTCACTCCAGCATATCCAACATGGGTTCATTTTCAAAGAATGTAATTTTCCCTCCCACATGGTCAACAAAACCCTCCAGTTCATCTGTCCCACAACCCGCAACTCTTACCTCGAACACCAACCATCCAATTGCAAAAAGGTCATCACATCCCTTGTCCACAGCTTCCACCACAACAACCTCTGGAGCAAAAGCAACATCCTCGCCTTTCAGGCCACCGACAAACATACCCTACCATCAAAGATATAGTTACATCCCTACACCTATATGTGTTCGAAAAGAGTCCATATCATCCACGACTCCATTGTTAGGTTCACGACTCACACCAACCCACCCCTCACTGCAGGAACCAGCCCTTTCCACGGCAGGAGGTGTAAAACATGCTCCAAAACCTCTCTTCTGATCCCCATTCAAGGCCTCAGAAACCCAATGACATTCGATAGAAATTTTCCTGCCCCTTCACATTTGTCATCTACTGTGCTCTTGGTCGAAGTGTGGTCTCCTCTCAAGTGTTTAGACAAAACCTCAACTTGCACAACGGTTCAGTGAACATCTCTGCGACGCACGCTCTAAAAGAAACCTCACCACCCTGTGCTCTGACATGTCAACTGCCCTTCTCACTGCGCCAAAGACAAGAAAGGCCTGGCCATCCACCGCTGCCAAATGATATCTATCCGATGCCTGAAGGAAGTATGCCTCATCTCTTATTGCAGAAGAGAACATTTTGTAATCACATCGAGAAAATAAAAAAAACTGAATCCCACGTTACCCAGTGTTACAATAATATTTTCTTATACCATAATCAGAGACTTCGAAACGATGCATGGAGTTTGTGTTTGCATACAGAATCTATTGTTTCAACACGCTTGCTTACACGATAGATACTTTTCGTCAGATGAAGGGAAACGATCAGTTAAGTTTACAGGAAAAATAGTGAGAACAGAATTCCTCAGGAACACGTTGCAATCAAGTAGTCAGTGACTGCTCGAGAATTCACTCATTCTGGTTTTGGAACAGTCATTTCAGATAGACGTGCTCGTGGTTACCACTCTGTCAGGACGTTGGGGGTGACATCATCTGTGATGTTCCTTTAATACACTCGGCATAATCGATTAGATAAGTCTGGAATCAACATGTGGAATATTTTCAAGATAGAAAATCAGTTAATTCCTCTCGAATGGTAGTTAGCCCGGAATGATCAGATAGAAGGCAATACTGGCTCAATGAACATGCAGTAGTGTTCTGATCTATGCCAATAGCATTAGCTTATTTTTAGAGCTTTTCAACTTGTCAAAATGTACTGCATGTCCTTTTTCCGAACACGATTTTAATGGAGTCAGAATCCGTTGGAATTGGCCACACTGCAGTCAAAAAAACACCAATTATGGAAGTTTTTAAACAGAAGCCAAATTTGCTGAACGAGAGAAAGATGAAGAATGAACTGATGGATTTTTAAAAAAATTATGTAAAGATACTTATAACAGTAAACGTGGAGAAGAATGGTTTCACTTGTGGAACAGCACGAAAGCGCTATGCAGCAAAGACCGTCTCTTTCAAAAATCAATCGAGATTCAAGACCAGTTTCTTTATTTTGTCTTGAAAATAGGGGAATAGTTATGACATTTATTTTGTTGAGAGATTTTAGGAGGAAAGTAGGAAAATAGCAGAATTCGACAGACATCACTGGGGTAAATTACCAATCCTAATTCAGGTTGGAATGATATTTCAGATGAGTTTTAATGTCATTTTTTTGTGAATTAATATCGCATGTTTTAAAATATCAAAATAATCACTGAATCGAGATGATGTTTAAAGTTCCCTTGCCTCTTGTTTGAAAGTGTATGCGTGAGTGGTAGTGTGTAAGTCCTTGTGTGGATATGTTTATGTATGTATGACTTTTTGTGTGAGATCATCTGCGTGCACTTAAATAAGAACTTGATTATCTGAGGTCGCGTTAGTCTGTGCCTTTGTTTTTGTGTGACGGTTGGACTGTACATGTCAGGAAAACTCCAAATGACACAAATCATTTCAGAGAATAGGAACATTTGATGCAGTGCCATTCTCCTGCGAGACTCCCTCACAGTTCTTAATACAGTCTCCTGGCAGTAACAGACAAAATATTGTCTGTACTCCTCATTGGCAGTGCCATCTTAACTTGCTGATCTTTGCGCAAGGACACTCTAATGCCCGGGTTTTAATGCTCAATCGTTTCTCATCATCCTCGAAAAAAGATTTGCTGTGCTTCTTTTGTTCTGATAACTCCGAATCACATTATGTTTCATCTTCCAGTATTCTGAACATAATTCATATAATAGTGACAGCTGAACATATGATAGGATAGGATGTAGCAAGTCTTATTTCAGTCAGTATATTCATGTTGTAATGTTATTATATCCAGTCAGAAAACGGCCCTCAAACAGGGAAACAATATCACTGCATCTGGAATGTGGACTGCGCAGTGAACGGGGAGCACACACTTTCACTGAGATCGTTTTTAAATCGCTGCTGGGAACAAAAATTCACTCCTCTTCCGGTGCTAATCCTTCAATCTGATTCGCCAAGATTTTGTGATTTGTAAGAAGTTAAAACAGCAAACTTCTTTCCACCTACTTTTACGACTAATGTGACTCACATTTCTGTGCCATATATTCCATTTGCAACTTGACTGCCCAATTCATGAACATGCCCATATCTATATGCAGACTCTTGGGTCTCCTCCTTAGATTTAAGTCATTGAAGTCGATTTTAAATGACAGCAGCTTTATCAGCGACCTTCTTATCACACCACCCTTCCCAGCTCGTCATGCAAAATATGATTCTATTTACTCTCCACCAACCATATCTTTATCCAAGTTAACTGCGTAACTTCAAAGCCGTGAGGACTTCTGTCGTGTGTCAACCTTTCGTGGGATTTATGGAGGAAGGGCGTCAGTGGCTATGCTAGACCCACAATTTGATCAAAATTCATTTATTCCACATGCCATGTGACTTCATCTAAATTAATATATACAGTAGTCACAGTTCCACTTTCAAAATCCAAATCATGACTCATGTCAGTTTGACTGTCAGATCCTCTCAATACTTGGATTCCCGTCAGGAACAGACATTAGAGGGAAAGGCCCCTGTGAATGGAATCACAGGGAAAATGGCAGTGAAGGAGATTTTGACATCCTGGTATTCATCAATCAGGACATTAAGGGGACAAGTTGGGATGTTATCTTACAGTTATTTCGGAGGCTGGTGAGATCGCAGATGGAATATTGTGTTCAGTTGTGAACATCTTGTTCCAGCAAGGATGGTATTAATCTGCAAATGGAGAACAAGAGGTTTACAAGGTTGTTGCGTGGACTCAATGGTCTGTGTTGGACGGAGTGTTGGAAAAGCCAGGAGTTTTTTTTAAGAACATTGCAGATTGAGGACGGGGTTGGACTTCATAAAGAATAGGTTGAATGCATTCAAGTCTTTTTTGAAGAATGCAGAATTGAGAACTGGAGAGCATCAGTTTAAGTTTAGTGTGGTGGGAATAATAGGGAACCTGAGGTCAAACTTGAGTTTTCCACAGAAAGTGGTACGCATACGGACTGAGCTCACAGTAAAAGTGATTGATGTGAACATTGAGATCATTTTAAAAGTAAGTTGTGCAAATACATGGACAGAAATGGATTAGAAGGTTATAGGCCAAATTATGGGAAATTCGGAAAATGTAGAAGGATTTTGTGATCCACATGGAACAGCTTGGGCCAAAGGAACTCTTTCCGTGCTGTGAGACTACATGATTCACTGACTCTATGGCCGCAAAAATTGTGGAGGGTGTTTTTAGTATCAGGGCACGGAGAATAGTTGTTGGAAAGAACGAATGAAGAAGTACATTTGATTCTCAAACTGGATATAAGCAGTTTTGTGGATTATGAAGCAATATACAATGCTTGGAATTTGACATGCATCCCAGTAGTCAAAAAACGGAGTAAGAACAGAAGCTTTTGAATGCATGGTTCGCAGCGTATCTGAGTAAAGATATAATGCGTGCACAGTAGTCGACATCCACATTTCTGAACAGCATCCCGATTTGTGCCTGTGACAGCGAAATGTTGAATTAGCAATGGCGAAGGTAGCATTTGTGTCTTGCTGAGCAAGGTGGAGATACTGTAAAATAATGTGGAATATGCTGATATCTCGTCCATTTGAAGGCTGTAGAATTGAGTAGCAATTTCAACTCGATGTGTTTTGGATGTTAACCAAAGTTGTACTCCACAAAGATGCATTTGGCACAGGGGTCATTTGGTCACCAAACATTCCATGGGAACAAGAGTGAGATTTCAAACAAGGGGATAAACGTTTGCAACAAAAACTCCAGCTCGGCGACCAGAACCACAATAACGAGCAGCCGAGCTACAAATCTTCTCTCAAACTTTGAATATCAAGCACAATTGTAACAGGAGTTAATCCAGGAACGCTTATCGTTAATTCCTTAGATATGCACATTGTAAATAAAAGCATGGAACTGCTCTTAACAAATATGGAAGATTAAACGGAGTGAACAGGGCAAGGTAAAAAGAAATTATGTGTACTAGTTTCGAAAGCAATAGAGGGACAGTTCAGCTGGGTAGCTGTAATGGAAGCACGCATCATGGCAATCAATCGCATGGATGCCGCGACGTTTCTGCAATGCAATTATGTAACTCATATGAAGTATGGACAGCAGGACAGATGTGACACAAACTCGACCGATTCCACAGAGAGTGGTATTTGACTGAATTTATACCATGCAACTGACACAAACAACTTAGACTCAGGGGAATCATGATGACATTCCATAAGGGTTGAAATGACAATGCTCAATTGAACACCGCAGCATTAATTTTAGAGGATAGCTTTTGAAGATTTTTGATCAGTCTAGAGTCCTCTTGTAGAAGGAAAGGATTTGCTTATGGAAGAAAAGAACATTCTTCCAACTACATTACAAGCACAAATGCCAAACTTATGAACAATAACGCATATTGGATACATCCTTTCGGGTTTGATCAGAAAGATGAACATAGCTATATTCCCAAATCCACGGGCAGGAAATTTAAGACAATGAGAATTTAATTTCGTGCAAATGTGTGTTCTGGAATTTACCTTTGAACTCTAATTTCCCACAAACATTTCGCTCAAACTGTGAAATGGACGATGATGTGAATCAATCGCAGAAATATCATACGAATCTGCAAGTTTACACTTAGCCATCACATAGCACAATTTGTGCTTCATTTCATGCCTGCAATCTGGTTTAGAGCAGATACGGATGATGCCCGCCTCACAACAAGTATTTGCAAACCTTAAGATGTCTGACACGATCCTCAATCATGGACGATGAGGGAGTAGAAGGAATCCCCAACCCACACTGACAAGAGAAATTGAGTGAACTTAGACAAAGGATTGAGAAGCAAATTCTATTATAACTCGCATTTGAAATTATGCATCCTTGAAGAAGATACAGGCAGTACGGATGTGGACAGAAACGTTAGACGTTGGTAGAGCATCAATGGACACTCTTGAAGAAGATCTATCACAAGTCAGGATAATATCACACGTACCAATCGGAGCACAACTATTATTCGATCCGATATGATGACCAACCGCTTAAATTGCAACAACGAGATATTTTGTAAAGTTATGTTAGATTAGATTAGACTAGATTACTTCCAACGGGCTCTTTGGCACAGCAATTCGACATGGACCCGCCAAAGTGCAACCCACCCAGAACCATTTCGGCATGTTCTGTGATGAGTTTCTAACTCATAACCGCAGAAAATTAGTAATTTGGAAGGTCATACGACCTGAAGATATACGAATGACGGAAGATTGCTCAGTTTTTCGAGCTAGCCTTTACATTTAATTGACTAAAATTCCTCATTGCCACTTGCCTGATTTCCCCCACTAAGCACGATTTAACGACTGATCGGAAATCCATGAATCTCACCACAAATAATATTCAAGGAACTCCTCCCTCCCCCAGCTCTCTATGCTGAGTAGATTCAAATTTGAATACACGCACTGGCATATTCAAGATAAGTTCCTTCCCTGCCGTTATTACACGATGAATAAACTTTCTAACTTCATTTCATGTTGATCTTGTTCAACTTTACCTTGTCTTACGCATTTCCTGTGTAGTACAACCTGCATGTCTTCCTCTGGCGATGTTCTTTTCTCATCTATGATCTCCGCGTCCTGGTTTTCAATGATCTGCCTGCACTGTTCGCAAGCAAAGCTTTCACTGCACTTAGATACATGGGACAATAGCTCAAATCAAACAAAATCAAATTCTCAAATCTGAGAGAAGAAATCCCTCCTCAGCTCAGTCTCAAATTAACACTCTATTCTTCTGAGACTCTGTCTTTGATTTGCCAACGAACTGGAAAATACCCTGAACATTTACGATGTGAAATAACTTTTGAATACATTTTCTGACATTGAAATAATCTCACATTGTGTAAACTCCAGAGATGAATGTCTTTATCTGTTTAGATTTTGCTAAGAAGACAATGCCTCCATACGAGGGATAACCCCAGTCAAATTATCTGAAATGCGCCAATGAAATGGCATCTTTCAATCAAAGACTAATTTTGGGATTCGTTCATCGAAAGCACCAATGCCCCAAACTCTCCTCTAGAGACATTTGTATCCACATAGACGTGGAATGGAACTTCCTCGAGTTTTGTCAAGACTGTGGACAACATGATATACATTTCCATTGAAATCTTTCATCCACACTCCGACATCTCTTGCTCACATTTCCCCCACTGCTTACCATTGCCAATTAATCACTCCTTGTCGACCCCATAATCTGCGTTCAGCACCCCCTGTGCTTGTAAACTATTTCTGCTAATATTCCTCAAATTCATTTGAATTAACGCTGGCAGGACAATGTCATTTCTAACTCAAGGTATTTCTTTTGTTTTTGCCTGAAACCTATCTTTCTCTGCAGCTTTTAATTGTCCACATGGCATCGTGCCTCATGCATAAAATGATGCATTGCAAGAAAGATTCACAAAATCGCGTTCTGATTGACACCACCCTGTGAAGAAGTCAATTCTAGAATGGAAATGCTTTGAAATTTAAGCTTTAATCAGTAAGCGATGATTTCAATATTATTGTGTTTCTGTCCTCATTTTCTAGTGAATCTCATAAATAGCCTACAGGGCAAAAATAAAGCATTTTTCACTTGATCCCTGAATACCTTTTGGGTCGCTGCATAAATCCACGGGTTCAGCAAGGAGCTAAAATATCTCAGGAGAGCTGCAACTTCAGTTGCGATGTATCCTGGGTCTGTGCGATCACCTCGGTAATAAGTGGTGTTTGTCAGTTTGGTCATTACTAATGTCACGACATGTGTTAACCATAACAAAATGAAACTGCTTGAAATAGCGAAGAGCAAGTTGATGGATTTCTTTCGGTTCTGCATCTCGGCATCGCTCTGATTGTCACTGCTATGACTTTGAATTCTTCTTCTGGCTCGATTGCTTAATGCAATTGTTCTGATGGTTAAAGAGTTAAATGTGGAAATCAAAATGAAAGGGAACCAAATGAGGGAAGCGCTGTGAAACCAGACAAAAGATTCACCAAAATCTGAGGAGAAGAAAGATGCCTTGGCCCAGCATCCCCATTGTACTTTATTAATTGTTATCTCAGGACCAAATGCAAGCAAAATTGGGATGTCTTTCAAAAATATGAGGAGAGTGAGAATTGTAACAACCACAACTGCCGTTCTTTCAGTGCAGTACCTCGTCTTAAACTTTCGCCCGCAGATCACCACATATCGGTCGAAAGTAAAGGAAACAGTGACCCAAACGGAACAATCAAGAGTAACTCCTGTCATGTATATAATAAATTTAAAAACCGAGGTCTGCGAGAGGAATGAGGTTGGAAAGTGGTAACTGAAAATATAGTATATTAGTACATTATTGAGCATGACCAGTAGATCCGCTGTTGCCATGGCCATCATGTAGACAGAGATACATTTGGAAAGAGCGCAGTTTCCTTGGAAAAGTACCACAAAAGTCAGCAGGTTCGCTGTAAAGAATTAAAACAGATGGTAATATTTCATTTTTCTCCTTAAGATTGTAATGGATACAACTGTGCATGGAATGTTCCCTCTATATGCGACATCACAAATACCCTGTTGAGCTTTGATTCGCGATTTGGGAAACCTACCTATAATGAGTCATGACCTGTTTGAAAGCTGACCCTTCAAGAGGAACTGAATGAAAAATAATTGGCTCAAACTGTTCTGCTAAAATGTCGAGCGGAGTGCCATACATTGTAATTAAATTACAAGTAAACTGCACGTAAGGCATGGCTAAATAATACAAATAACTGGTAACAGTTCAAATGAAACAAGAAAGTGCAGAACGTAAAAATCTTAAATCTAAACCGGAATTGCTGCAAAGAGTCAGAGTCCTGAAATATTAACGCTGCTTCTGTCTTCGCAGATGCTGTCAACATTTCTCCACCAATGTCAATTTTTGGAACTAGTATGTCTGCATTCGTATAAATTTCTTCTATTATTCTACATTTCGAATGAGATGAAAGAACAAACAGTTCACGTACGATAAGAATAGAAAATGATGAAACTCACCAGGCACACCAATGGCTGCCAAAATCGGATAGTAAATTTCTTTCATCAACATAATTGCAGTTTGTCCCATTTTGTGTTATGCCTCGAAAATCTTTCGCCACTAAAGGAGTTGTGCATGGCTGAGGCAGTGGAAGTTATCGTCTACTTATACACCCATAAATCCTCCAGTGACAATTTCCGATTACATCATCACTAACACTATTTACAATTGTTAAATTAATGCACTCAGATCAGTGTAGTCTGGGTTCAATGCCTTGAAAACAGGCAAATGTTCATTAAATGCAAGAAATACTAACCGGCCGTTCTGAAATTTCAGAAATATACCATGTCATAACATGCCTGCTTCAGAGATCCTGCCAGCACTCTTTCAATTCAATTCACTCCATATCACAACTCACTGTAATGAAGGTCACAATGTAAATTAGCCAACGAAGTATTCTGCAAATGGTAGTGAATACCCCAAAACTTGACTTGTGAGAAACAAAGCTTTTTTTTAACTACAACAGTGGCATCTACATAAGAATGAAGGAAATTTCCATGTTATATCATTTGCTATTCAAGCAGAATACATACCAACCAATTAGTAACCAATAGAATAGTTTTCACCTTAATTGTCAAAAAAGATGCATTCCGGGTCATTGGCAATGCCATTCACTAGTATTTGCACAACAAATGCCCTGCTCACTGGTTAGCATTTGGATTCATCGCAACTACCTACTTTATTTCTTGCAACAGTCTTGTTTTAAACTTGAGCTGAGGGGGTTTGTCAAATTTATCCAACTGTTTTCTTACCGAACCATTGAATAGTACATTGGATAGTGGACGGTTAAATCTGTCATTCACGTGTTACTGTGTTGGCATTAGTGGGGGTATACAGAATGCTTCTGTTCAAAACTGTGAGAAATTATTTATCATTGCTCAGTTATGAACACTTTGAATCTTCTCGTGTCACTGATTCTTTCTGGGTTGAATTCCATTCCACACAGATTTTTTTATTTGAACAATCCATTGATATCCTCCTGCAGTTTTCTCCTCTTCTTCATCCTATTTGTTCTGTAAACCGTTTTCTTGTTACCTACTAATGTCTACATTATAACTCCTATATTAGAACATCCCAAAAAGTCAATGGACACAGCAGCATGCTCCAGAACTCTCCACTTGTGCAGGTCCAACTAGAGATATGTTCTTGACTGATGGTAACCATAACCTTCAGGTACGTCTGTGATTTGTGACATAATACATTGTGGGAGATTCTTAACACAATAAAAATGAAAACATGAAAGAGGGTGCAAAGTTATTATTTGTGGTGTGCTGTTGTAACCAATTTATTTATATCGCTTATTAAATATAGTTTCTGTTCAATAATGACCACCCAATATATTCATTTTCAGAAGCAATCAATGTTCAAATTGGTGAGCAGCAGAAGGCGAAGTTTATACACACCATTGCAACCTGTGTCTATTGGTTAACTTGGCTGCTTTATTTTCCTTTGCAAGCCCAGCCTGCAAGATGAACACATCCTTCTGCATATGGATAGAGACGGATGCGTCCAGTGAGGAATAATGACAGAAACTGTACTTTCCCCACTCATCACCTAGTATTTCCACATCGGATGTTACAAGAAGTCGTCTGTGCAATATAAATTTGAAAAAAAGGTAATATAATCTTATTTCATGACTGTCGTAAAGGTTTTGATTTTCCAGTTAGATCTTTAACTCGTCATTCAAATGCTAGAAGAAGCATGATTCATTACTCATTATCTGTTTAGCAGTTTTAGTAATCTATTGAAAACATTGAATCAGTTAAGATCATTTAAAATTGAACCTGTGTTTGTGTCATGTCACTCCTTCACTTTTCAATGCCTGATTTCCCACTATCGTTCTGGTGAATTAACTGCGTATTCAAACTGACATGGATTGCCACATACCCGCTCCTCACTTCCGTGGTTACAAAAGTCAATGGTAGGGCTGCTCTATCGTCGCCTCTGCCTTGCAGATTAAACCACACTTCACTTTTTGTATGTCTCTCGGCCACCTGCAGATGAAATTCAGC
This sequence comes from Hemiscyllium ocellatum, assembly GCF_020745735.1. Classification (NCBI taxonomy): domain Eukaryota; kingdom Metazoa; phylum Chordata; class Chondrichthyes; order Orectolobiformes; family Hemiscylliidae; genus Hemiscyllium; species Hemiscyllium ocellatum. Next base: position 609,757 of record NW_026867549.1, read on the forward strand.
CTGAAATAAGCTGATGGTTTTGGATGTTAGACTGTGGAAGGGCAACATCAACTAAATGCTTCAATATGAAACTGGATGCAGAAATGGAGAAGGCTTCTTTTTGCGTCTGCGATTCTTTCAGCAGCAGAGAGAGTGAAATGATAAAAAGCTGTTTTCATTGATTCATCCCGGCATTGGAGAAATGACAATTTGTTTGCAGAAACAGGCAGTGGAGATTTCAGCTTGGAAGGACTTACATGGGTGAAGTTGCTGATTGCAGAACCTGTTAAAATCAATTCTCTGAGATAATGAAGTGTTTCAGCTTTACGTGGTTAGAGAAACAAATTTAAAACAGACTGTGTGAATTGAAGTTACACAACATGCTAAGAAAGTTTAATCGCTCAAGTCGGGGTGTGGAAGCCTTTTTCAGAATTTTTACAATGTTTAAAACCGAAGTTAGGCTTGTTTTATCCAGAAAGCAAGAATTTATTAAGTGCCAAATGAGACTTCAAATATTGTGCTGTGTAAAAATAACATAAGCTAGATCCGAAAGTTGAACATAAATCCTCCAGCACCAGAGATACATATTATTTATTTGGCGATATTTGTGAGGAACAGAGCATGCATGTGAGAGGATGTGAGTACGACGGTGAGGGAACACGTGAGAGTTTGTGGATGAGTTTATTTTAAGTGAGAGATTGCGATTCAATGTGTGTGAGAGGTACGGGTGCAGTTGTGTCATTAAGTCAGATGATGAGTAGTTCCCTTCAATTCTGCATCTGGGTAAGTGTGCGTGTGTGTGTGTGTGTGTGTGTGTGTGTCTGTGTGTGTGTCTGTGTGTGTCTGTGTTTGTCTGTATGCGTGTATGTTTGTCTGTCTGTGTGTTTGTCTGTATGCGTGTATGTTTGTGTGTGTGTGTGTAAGCACGTGCAATTGACTGTAAGTGTGTGAATACATGGCAGAGTCTTTGTGTACGTGGACGTATGCGCATGTGACAGACGAGTGTCTGCCGTTATCAACATATTTCTATGTCTATGTGTGTGAAGAGAGTGTCCAAATGAATGCTAATATCGTTAATGCCACGGGATTCTGACTAAGAATAAATCCCATCAATTCTGAAGATTCATAATACAATTTCCTGGCCATGATTGGAAGAGAAGCGCTTATCATTCAAATTATTGACTGCTCCGTCATCTTAAATTTTCAGTACTATAAAAGCCACCTTCCACGGACCATAACGATAAATCATGGAAAAAAATGTCCATGATACCTGAGGCATATACAATATATGAACGGAAGTTGGACATTTATTGAAACAGTCTGCCCTAGCCTTTCGAATAGATAATTTATTCCGAAGCTTTTCTTTTTACATAATATTCCCATATCACTCGTAACTTTTAAAAAATCTGATCTGCCTTCAACATGTTCATTGACATTCCACAGACGACATCAGGACAGACTTTAAGCCGTTCACCCGATGTACAATTAAAAGCGTTATCACATCATTCTTAAGTGGCGAGTCCCTTCGTCTGGAACCATTCACTGATTCAGAGACAGAAATGTAACAATCACTACATTGCACAAGCAGGCAGAAAAGTAGCCACCAGGATACATGAACATCAACTAGCTACAAGACGACATGACCCACTCTCACTAGTATCCGCACATACGAATGAGAAACGACACCACTTCGAGTAGGACAACACATTCATCCTCGGTGAAGACAAACAGAGACACGCACGAGAATTCCTAGAAGCGTGACATTGCAACCAGAACTCTGTCAACAAACGCATTGGCTTGGATCCCATTTACCAACCGCTGAGAAAAATAACAGGAAATGACATCGCTAACCCAAGAAATCCAAACATGCAAATAGAAACCGAACTATACCACCAGTGCTTCATTCGGAAGCACACTGAAGATTGCACCGAGTATGGCGACTGGAAAACGAACCCCCCAACTCAGCGATCAATCCTACATCCATTAAGTCTCAATCATGATCATTCTGTACCCACTCCTCCGTAATGGCACGGAGGCACAGTTGTTTTTAGCACTGCTGCCAACCAGTGCCAGAGACCCGATTTCAATTCCCGCATTAGGCGACTGTCTGTTTGGATTGGGACATTCTATTTGTGGAGGTGCGCTCCGGTTTCCTCCCACAGTCCAAAAATATGAAGGTTAGGTTAATTGGCCGTGCTTAATTGACTGCAGTTTTTGGTGAATGGAGGAATGTGAGGTTGACAGGTCGGTGTGGAGTTGTTGGGCCGAAGGGCGTGTTTCCGCACTGTAAGTAATCTAATCTAAATTTTGTTCATTAGGACTGATTTGTGCCATTCATTCTTCAGCCTTCTTGCTTATGCTTTCAACATTCAGATAAGGTGCCTGTATGTCTTTTCTTTCCATCATGATTCACGTCTTCTCTATTATCTCCTGAGTTGTTCTTCCTTTTGACACTTTCATTGTCTGCTTTGATCTTAAAACCTCTTCCATGCATGCTAAAGTGCTGTGTGCATTTTAGTTTTCGTAATATTTCCTATCGCTTTTCCTTTCCCTAACACCCTCGCCGACTCACAAGTTTAAAGTCCTCGTGAACACCCTCTTTATCCTCGCGAGAACACGTTTACAGATCAGTTAATGTGCAGAACGCCCCATGTGTGCAAATCCCCACAGTTCCCAAACTGATGTCAATACACCATGAAATGGAACCCAGCTTTCCCACACCATTTCCTTCACCATGTGTTGACATCCTGAATTTTCCCTGATTGATGTTGTGTAAGTGGATTTCACGAAGGCGTTCGATAAGGTTCCCCACAGTAGGCTGTCGGACAAAATACGAAGGCAAGAGATTGAGGGTGATTTGGCGGTTTGGATCACAAATTTACAAGCTGAAAGTTGAAAGAGCGTTGTTATTGATGCGAAATATTCGTCATGGAGTTCAGTTACATATGGTGAACCGTAAGGATTTGTTTTGGTGTCACTATTAAACGTCATTATTATAAAAGACCTGGATTAGGGCGTGGAAGCATGTGTCAGTAAATTTGTGTGTGCACATGCGTGGGGGAGGTGGATTGAGACAGAGAGAGAGAGAGAGAGAGAGAGAGACAAACAGACAGACGGAAAGAGAGAAGCCGCACAACACCAGATTGCAGTCCAGTCGGTTTATTTGGGAGTACTAGCTTTCGGAGTACTGCTCATTCGTTGGGTATCAGTGGACCTGGGTTAATGGGGCACAGAATTTGTAACAGGGGACTGCGTCCTCATGAAACTTATACAATGTGTTGAACAAAACTCGATTGTGGTTGAGTCTTTCATCTTTTACTGCTGAGAATGTGTTGCTGGTTAAAACACAGCATGTTAGGCAGCATCCAAGGAACAGGAAATTCGACTCTTTCATCTTTTAGAATGGGTTGCAGGTTTGTTGCAAGATTTCAGGCTTGCAAGTTGCAGCCATCATGAATCCTGCAACCAATTCCAAAGGATGGAAAAATTAAGAGTAATCCAGGGTTTGCTCAGTTTCTCTTGTCAGTTACATAACACGGCAATATTTTACTATAAATTTTGTGTCTTAACAACCTCTTCCACAGCTATCCGATGAGTGAGTAGGCCACGACAACTCATGCTTACAAATACCCAAATAAACTGCTGGACTGTAACCTGGCGTTATGTAATTTTTGAATTAGCTCTGTGTAATACCAATCTATGTGATCACAAATCCTGCTGTGTGGGGTTGAGTGATGGGACATTAGACATTTCATGCCCTCAAGTTATTGAGCTGTCTATTGTGTCCTTCAAGCCGGAACATCCGAGAACACAGGTCCCTCCTGACCATCCGACTTCATTGATTCTTCACTCCCACAGCCCCACAGCACCTTCTCCAGTAGTCGCCCAAGGTGGGCAGCTATCCATTTAGCTGTTCCCTTCTCAGTATTTAAGAGCGCAAACATGCCTTCTTCGTGAAGCTATACGTTACCTGCACTTCATATAATCTTGTCGACCTATTTTCTCTGCTCATATTCTACTTTCTTCTCCATTGGGATGACGAAGGTTGACCAGGTGACCACTTCGCAGAATACCTGTGTTCTGTCCGTAACTGTGATCCTAAGCTTGCAACTCACTGCCACTTCAAGACACCATACCATACTGTACCCTGGCCGATACGTCTTTGACAGTTTAGTTGCAGTGCTCCAGCGATGCTTAGCTTCAGCTGCAAGATCGATATAGGTTAACTGCGCTATTTGAAAGTAGAGCGTTCCTGTGAAACATTTCATCTGCTAAAATGGCAGAGAATGCAGAAGCAGTTAAAGTCATAGAATCATAGAGATGTACAGCATGGAAACAGACCCTTCGGTCCAAACCGTCCATGCTGATCAGATATCCCAAACCAATCTAGATTTCGAGCAAACAGAATGCAGTACAGGAAAACATGAACATATGTATCTTGGATAATGAAAACAAAGCAATCTATCCAAATGCTGAGAGCTGTGAAATGCAGCGCGGTCTGAGTGTTCTCTAGGATTCACAATTGGTTATGCTGTGGCTAAAGAAGAGAGCTAATGAAAGCGGAGGGTATATCTTAATTTGTCAAGATGTGAATTCGCAAAGTTGTGATTCACTTATATGTGATACTGCTGAGACTAGATCTGGAGTCCATTGTGTAGTTCTGCTCATCTGATTTGGGGAGTGTTCAAAGCCATTAGATGTATGCTACATACGTTTTCTCAACCAGTATTTGGAATGAGAGGATTCTATTATGGGTACACTTTAGACAGGATCCATTTATAAGCCCCAAATTTTAAAATTTGAATGTTTTCTGAAACAAACATGTCGTATTCTGAGGGGAAATATGGATTTAATGTTACAGTCAGATCAATCATAGCATTATTGGATTTTTGAAGAGGATTGAAAGTCTGGAAGATCCACTCCTCTTAATCCGTGTATTGATGTGTTTGTTCACCACCTTCAAGTTTCAATCATTCCTCTTCTGTTTGTGGGGCCGATCTTCCGGTTTTACCAAACACTTCAATCTTATGCACATTTACTATAATCCATGGGATGGATGTTCTACTCAGTCGAATTGTTTTATATTCCTCATTCGTTAGAATTTCAGTATTTGCTCATTCTAGATTAAGAGGTATAATTTATCAGCATTCAAATTCTTAAACCTCCTCCGAAGTGAGAAACAAATATTGACAGGTGAGAAACAAATATTGACAGGTGAGAAACAAATATTGACAGGTGAGAAAGTTAGAATAACGAATAAGCATCTCTTTGAGTGCTTCACTAAATACCCTCACTTATCCAGTCTCTAACTCTATTTCGAGCCAAATAACACTTATTTTCAAAATCACAATAAGGCCGCTGGGTTGAGAGTGTCTATTGCTCAGCTACATCTACTATCAAAAGAAACCATGGTTTAGTAGAACCACATAGTTAAATACGTTCAAACACTGTTCAGTAAAAAAAAATTTTTACATGCAGAAGATTGTGTGTACTTCTTTTTTCCAAACTCACATCAATTGAATGAGCAGATTGGAAAGTTAACTAAGAGTGGGAGCTGTGCAAAGACTGGAAGATGGAAGTATCATATTCATTACTACGGAATGCCTGACATTATATATTTCAATATTAATTATTTTTTTCCGCGGGGGCATGGGAACCAGGACTGTAGCTTTAGGGTACAGGACCTTGAGTGTAGGGAGGTTAGGAATAATGCAGCGATCTCGAAGGAGGGTGCCTGTAACCAGAAAGGAGGATTGAAGTGTGTATACTTCAATGCCAGAAGTATAAGGAATAAGGTAGGTGAACTTGCAGCGTGGGTTGGTACCTGGGACTTCGATGTTGTGGCCATTACAGAGACGTGGGTAGAACAGGGACAAGAATGGCTGTTGCACGTTCCAGGGTTCAAATGTTTTAGTAGGATCAGACATGGGGGTAAAAAAGGGGGAGGCGTGGCATTACTTGTCAAAGACAGTATCACAGCAGTGGAATGGACGATGGAAGAGGACTTGCCATCTGAGGTAGTTTGGGCTGAGGTTAGAAATAGGAAAGGTGAGGTCACCCTGTTAGGTGTTTTCTACAGGCCTCCTAATAGTCCTAGAGAAGTAGAGGATAATATTGCGAGGATGATTCAGGAAAAGAGTGAAGGTAGCAGGGTGGTTGTTATGGGGGACTTTAACTTCCCAGATATTGACTGGGAGAGCTATAGCTCGAGTTCATTAGATGGGTCGGTGTTTGTACAATGTGTGCAGGAGGGTTTCCTGACACAATATGTCGACAGGCCAACAAGAGGGGAGGCTATATTGGATTTGGTTCTAGGTAATGAACCAGGCCAGGTGTTAGACTTGGAGGTAGGTGAGCACTTCGGGGACAGTGACCACAACTCGGTGACTTTTACTTTAGTGATGGAGAGGGATAATCGTGCGCCGCAGGGCAAGAGCTATAGCTGGGGGCAGGGAAATTATGATGCAGTGAGGCATGACTTAGGTTGTGTGGATTGGAAAAACAGGCTTCAAGAGAAGAACACTAATGAGATGTGGGGATTGTTCAAGGAGCAGCTACTGCGTGTCCTCGATAGGTATGTACCAGTCAGGCATGGTGTAAAGGGCCTTGTGAGGCAGCCGTGGTTTAGTAAGGAATTGGAGTCCCTTGTGAAAGGGAAGAAGGCGGCATATGTAAAGATGAGGCGTGAAGGTTCAGTAGGGGCGATTGAGAGTTATAAGGTAGCCAGGAAGGAGCTAAAGAGGGAGCTAAGAAAAGCGAGAAGGGGACATGAAAAGTCTTTAGCTGGTAGGATTAGGGAAAACCCAAAGGCTTTCTATAGGTATGTCAAGAATAAAAGGATGACTAGGGTAGGTATCGGTCCAGTCAAGGATAGTAGTGGGAAGTTGTGTGTGGAGGCGGAGGAGATTGGAGAGACATTAAATCAGTACTTTTCATCAGTATTCACTCAGGAACAGGACACTGTTGCTGATGTGAATATGGAATCACAAATAATTAGAATGGATGCCCTGGAAATATGCAGGGAAGAGGTTTTGGGAATATTGGAAAGGATGAATATAGATAAGTCTCCTGGGCCTGATGGCATTTACCCCAGGATCCTATGGGAAGCTAGGGAGGAGATAGCAGAGCCATTGGCCTGGATTTTTATGTCGTCATTGTCAACGGGAATAGTACCAGAGGACTGGAGGATAGCGAATGTGGTCCCATTGTTCAAGAAAGGGAGTAGGGATAGCCCTAGTAACTATAGGCCAGTGAGTCTGACTTCAGTGGTGGGCAAAGTCTTAGAGAGAATGGTAAGGGATAAGATTTATGAACATCTGGGTAGGAATAATGTGATCAGGGATAGCCAGCATGGTTTTGTGAAGGGCAGGTCGTGCCTCACAAACCTTATTGAGTTCTTTGAGAAGGTGACTAAGGAAGTGGATGAGGGTAAAGCAGTAGATGTTGTGTATATGGATTTTAGTAAGGCGTTCGATAAGGTTCCCCATGGTAGGCTAATGCTAAAACTTCGGAGGTATGGCATTGAGGATACATTAGAGGTTTGGATTAGGAATTGGCTGGCTGGAAGGAGACAGAGGGTAGTAGTTGATGGATTATGTTCATCTTGGAGCGCAGTTACTAGCGGTGTACCACAAGGATCTGTTTTGGGACCATTGCTTTTTGTTATCTTTATAAATGATCTAGAGGAAGGACTTGAAAGCTGGGTAAGCAAGTTTGCGGATGACACAAAAGTCGGTGGAGTTGTGGATAGTGAGGAAGGAAGTGGTAGGTTACAGCGGGATATAGATAAGTTGCAGAGCTGGGCGGAAATGTGGCAAATGGAATTCAATGTAGCTAAGTGCGAAGTCGTTCACTTTGGTAGGAATAACAAGATGATGGATTACTGGGCTAATGGTAGGCTACTTGGTAGTGTGGATGAGCAGAGGGATCTTGGTGTCTATGTACACAGATCTCTGAAAGTTGCCACCCAGGTAAATAGTGCTGTGAGGAAGGCATATGGTGTACTGGGCTTTATTGGCAGAGGAATTGAGTTCCGGAGTCCTGAGGTCATGTTGCAGTTGTATAAGACTCTGGTGAGGCCTCATCTGGAGTATTGTGTGCAGTTTTGGTCGCCATACTATAGGAAGGATGTGGAAGCTTTAGAACGAGTGCAGAGGAGGTTTACCAGGATGTTGCCTGGAATGGTAGGAAGATCGTATGAGGAAAGGCTGAGGCACTTGGGGCTGTTCTCATTGGAGAAGAGAAGGTTTAGGGGAGATCTGATAGAAGTGTATAAGATGATTAGGGGTTTAGATAGGGTAGATACTAAGAACCTTTTACCGCTAATGGAGTCAGGTGTTACTAGGGGACATAGCTTTAAATTAAGGGGTGGTAGGTATAGGACAGATGTTAGGGGTAGATTCTTCACACAGCGGGTTGTGAGTTCATGGAATGCCCTGCCCGTATCAGTGGTGAACTCTCCTTCTTTATGTTCATTTAAGCGGGCATTGGATAGGCATTTGGAAGTTATTGGGCTAGTATAGGTTAGGTAGGACTCGGTCGGCGCAACATCGAGGGCCGAAGGGCCTGTACTGCGCTGTATCCTTCTATGTTCTATGTTCTATAATGGTTTTCTTTATTAATGCTAAAATGAATATCATCATTAATATCTCAGTAAAAGAAGAAAAGCCAAGAAACAGTCTGTGCATGGTTACAGTGTCATCAGTAAACCTGCTAACAAGCAGGCAAAATCTTCTTTTGAAGAAAGAGGACATTTAAGAATAACTAAGGAAGACCTTTGAACGAGCAGATGAAAACTAGTGAACTCTGATTTGAAGTGATTGTGAAAACAACAAACAATAGCATTAAAATGATTTTTAAAATTAAGTTGCCGGAACTACCTGATGAGTAGCTGAAATGAACTATCTATGCCTGTGCTGGAACATTGTGATATGTGAAAACTGTTAATTAAGCAACTAAGTGAGTACACAAAGGAAGAGCTTAGCATTGGCAAGCCAGATGCATTCTGTTTTTCATATGCAGTGACGGCACGTGTGAGATTAAACAAATAGAAATGAAACTATGAATGATGACACTCAGATACAGAACAGCGAATACAAAACTCTAAGTGAGTATCCGTGAGAGGAAACTTTAACTCTGTAGATTCAATCATCGAACTGCCACTAGTGAAATCAATGACATAAAGTCATGTAATGGGAATCGACATCTTGTTTTTCATGGAGTACTTTTACTTATATTTACAGTTGGTTCCAAGTTAGATTGTTACCTTAGTATGATGGCATCTGTCCAAAATAACATCAGAGAGAAACATATTTCAAAAGCTGGGCGTTAGTTATGACTTGTTTTCGCATTTTCGTTCAACTTTTGAGAAAGAATAAGCAGCTGAACACGTGCCTGCAAGGATGGTGCAGGAGGGAGGGTTTCAGGTTTTTGGCTAATTGGGGCTCATTGTGGGGAAGGTTATACTTGTACAAATAGGACGGTCTTCACCTGAACCAGATGGGGATTAATATCCTGGATGGGTAATTCGCTGGTGCTCTTCAGGTGAGTTTAATTTGCTCAGGAGGGGGATGGGAACTAGGGATGTAGTTGCAGTGCACTGGAGGATGAGAGTAGGAAGGTCAGAGACAGGATTTCAGGGTGACAGGAATGTGCTGGAAGACAGGAAACTGGTTTGAAGTGTGTCGACTTCAACGCCAGAAGTATCTAAAATAAGGCAGGTAAGCTTGCAGCATGGATAGATACCTGGGATTTCTACGTTGTGGCCATTATGGGGACATCGATAGAGCAGGGTGACGAATGGATGTTGCAGGTTCCAGGGTTTAGCTCTTTCATTGAAAACAGGCAAAGCGCGAAAGGAGGGGCTGGCCTGGCCTAATTAATCAAAGATAGTATAACCGTGGTGAGAGAATTTTTGATTAGGTCACTGTACTGAGGTAGTGTGGGCTGAGGTTAGAAAGAGGAGAGGAGTGGTCACACTGATTGGAGTTTTTCATAGTCCTCCGCAGAGTTCAAAGGAGGTGGAAGAGAGGATTAGCAAATTTATTTTGAGTCGGAGTGAAAGGAACAGGGTGATTATTATGGGAGACTTTAAACTCCACTACTTTGACTGAAAATGTTATAGCTCTCGTACGTCGGATGGATCAAGTTTTGTCCAATGTGTATAGGAGAGTTTCCTGACACAGTATGTCGAAGGGTCGACAAGAAGGGAGGCCAAACCGTATCTTCTGCTTGGTAATTAACCAGGCCAGGTGTTTGATTTGGTTACATTGAGATCTTTAGAGACAGTGACCATCATTCATTTACGTTTAGTTTAGCTGTGGAAAGGTACATTCCACAGGTCAAGGTTTATCGATGATGAAAAGGCAATTACAATGCGATTAGGCACGAATTAGGATGCGTAGAATGGGGTATCAAAATGCAGGGGATGCAGACAATCGAAATGTGGAGTTGGTTTAAGGAACAGATATTGCGTGCCCTTGATAGGTATGCCCCTGCCAGGCAGGGAGGAAGTGATAATGTAAAGGAACCGTGGTTTAAAACAGAAATTGCATCTTCATGTTAAGAAGAAGGAGGCTTATGTGATGATGAGGCAAAATAGTACAGATGGGGCGATGGTGAGTTACAGATTAGCTCGGAAAGATTTAAAGAGCGAGTTAAGAATAGCAAAGAGAGGACACGGACAGTCTTTGGCAAATACAATGAAGCAGAACCGAATGCTTTCTATAGGTATGTGAGGGATAAAAGAATGATTAGGGTAGGATTAGGGCCAGTCAATGATAGAAGTGATAACTTGATTGTGGACCCAGTAGCGATCGGAGAGGTGGAACATGAACATTTCTCATCAGTGTTCACTCAGGAAAAGGAGAATTTCATGGAGGAGAAGAATGAGGTACGAGATATTAGCCGAGAAAGGATCGTTCTTAGTTAAGCACAGGTGTTATCAATTTTAGAATGAGTCAAAGGAGACAAGTCCCCTGGTCCGGATGGGATTTACCCAAGGATTTTCTGGGAAGCTACGGAGAAGATAGCAGATCCTTTGACTTTGATATTTGAGTCACCATTGTCTACAGGTTTAGTACTTGAGAACAGGAGGTTTGCAAATGCTGTCCTCTTGTACAAGAAGGGCAGTAGAGATGATCCAGGTAATTATAGTCCAGAGAGACTTACTTCTGTTGCAGGAAAGGTTTTGGAAAGGATTATAAGAGACAAGATTTATAATCATCCAGCAAACAACAATTTGATTTCAGATAATCCACATTGTTTCGTCAATGGCAGATCGTGTCTCACAAACCTCATTGAATATACCATGCTGCAACTATGCAAAATGCTGGTGCGGCAACACTTGGAATATTGTGTCGAGTTCTGATTGCCACATTACAGAAAGGATATCGAAGTATTGAAAAAGATGCAGAGGCGATTTACTAGGATGTTGCCTGGTCTCGAGGGAAGGTCCTATGCGGAAAGGCTGAGAGACTTGTGTCTGTTCTCATTGGAAGGAAGAATGCTAAGGGGGGGATTTCAGAAAGACGTACAAGATAATCAGAGGTTTAGATCGGGTAGACAGTGATGGGTTCATGGCGTCAGATTGTACGAGAGTGCATAACTACAAATTGAGGGGTGATAGAATTAATACAGATGTCAGAGGCAGGTTATTTATGCAGAGTGTGCTAAGGGCGTGGATTGCCAATCCGTTAATGTATTCATCTGAGCTACATTAGGGAAACCTGAACAATCCTTAGATAAGCACAGGGAAGAGTTTGGGATAGCGTAGGGGGGCGAGCTGAGAATTGTTCACACGTCGGTGCAACATCAAGGGCTGAAGGGTCTGTTCTGCGCTGTATTGTTCTATATTCTATAAACGAATCGCAATAATTTTTCAACATCAATTTCTGTGTGTATATAACAAAAAATATAAATTAAATACCCTAAGGATGCAAGACCTTATAGTTGGGATCGAACGTAATCACTCCAGTGCTAAAATGTTTGACTCTATTGAGGAAAATGCATTTATCAAATAAAACAGCTCGGAAAGTTGATTTACTATCTTTGACATCACTGAAGTTCGTGGAATGTGTCTGCAACGATTGCATTGAAAGTAAATGAAGTTTATTTTTCTTTTTTTCGTTTACTGACAGTTTCAAATGTTTATACAATGTTCAACCTTTTACCAATATCCAGTTTGTGAAGTCATTCAGGCAAATAAAAACACCTAAATTGCTTGTGCAGTGTTATTGTGTGGCTTTCACTTACTGAATTCTCGTCATATTCCATGTGTTCAAATGTTGTAAATTTCGAAACAGTCAAGAAGTCAGATAGTTCACTGGTGGAAGGAATGAATTGGAGTTTCATCATTGACGAAGTGCAACGGGTTTTGAACACTGGTAAATTCATATCTACATCCACTGTGTTCAGATCGTGATTCAAATATTTGACATTGTCGAATTGTATTCAGTATTGGACACAAATTCATGGTTGTTTGAAATAAGTCCCCGTAAGCAGGTAGAATTAGTAAGTCATTTCCTTGACGCGCATGGTTCCAGGATTTCGTTTTATCATTGCTGTTAATTTTCTTTTCTTGTCAGGGGAACAATAAAGATGTGAATAATAACTGCCTCTTTCGATTAACAGTTTACAAAACGAAGAAACAATTAAAGTTGATTTAAGATTGCAAAACGAGCAATCAATATCCTTTGATAAGTGACGAGTCCGTCTACGACGATGTGCATTAACTGTGATTTGTTGCACTTGATTCATTTTGGTATCAGTAGTAGTAATAACACATGCCTCCCCTCTTGGAACCGGATTCTATGTAATCTGCTACATTCTCCACTTCACTTCAACATAACATGGGGGTCACTTCGTTAACAACTCAGAACGTGCTTAACTGAACATCATTCCCCTTTCAGGCCTTGTCTGCCGGCTGAGGTCCGAAACATACAGTAAACTAGAATGCTCTTGATTCTTACATCAGACAGGTACAAAACCGCACCATTGCAGAAACTTTTCTACTGTCCAATTTCTCTGAATGATACCCCAATGCTAGATTTTAAAGATTCAAGTTGAAATCGATCATAATAATCTGTCAACGCATCATTCCCGCATTGGATCTGCTTCCTGGAGCACAGGAAATGCAGGAATGACTTTATAGAAGTTTATAAAGTCATCGGAGGCATAGATAAGGTGATTAGGCAAGGTCTTCTACGGAGCAAATGCTTTGCTCCGTTGTTACTATACACATTATTTGCTGAAATGTTCTACTCAGTATTGCAACGTTCTGCCTGGACAAGGACACTTTTGCCTTCGGATACGTCATTTGCTACCAATTGCATCGTATCTTTCTCTATAGATGGTAATAGCCTGATACTGTATACATCACATCCAGCATTATGTCTAAAATAAATTCAGAAACGAAGACACTGTACACTTTGGAAGAAAGATATTCAAAGTCGTGCCCTGATTCACAATGCACGGTGGGGAACCAGGTTCTGTTATACAAATGCATTCTATCGTTAGCTTTAGGTAGAAAAAGCTGTTCAATGCTCTCGTTTCTTTATTATCCACATTTTCTACTCAAGACAAAAAGCATACAAAAAGAAACTAACATATTTTTCAGTTGTTTCCTGAATACCATCTGGGTTGCTGCGTAGACCCACGGGTTTAGACAGGAGCTCAAATACTTCAAGGAAGCTGCAACTTCAATGGTCTGTGATATCGCCTCGGTAATAAGTGATGTTTGTCAGTTTTGTCGTCACCATTGTCACAGCATGTGTCATCCACAAAAATATAAAGCGACTTAAAATAGCGAAGAGCAGGAGGACGGATTTCTTTCGGTTCTGCATCTCAGCATCGCTCTGATTCTCATTTCTATGACTGTGGACACTTCTTCTGGCTCGACTGTTCAATACAATATTTCTGATGGTTAAAGAGTTAAACGTGGTAATCAAAATGAAAGGGAACCATGACAGCCGCGTTGTGAAACCAGACAAATGCTTCACCAAAATCTGAGGAGAAGAAAGATGCCTTTGCCCGGCATCCCCACTGTACTTTTTTGATTGTTATCTCAGGATCAAATGAAAGCAAATTTGGGACGTCTCTCAAAAGGACAAGGAGAGTGAAAATCGTAACAAACACGACTGCCGTTCATTCAGTGCAGTACTTTGTTTTAAACTTTCGGCAGCAGATCATCTCAAATCGGTCGAAAGTAAAGGAAACAGTGAACCAATCAGAGCACTCAAGAGTAACTCATATCTTGTATATAATGCATTTACAAACCGAGGTCTGCGATAGGAATGAAGTTGGAAAATAGCAACTGAAAATATAGTACATTAACACATTATTGAGCATGACCAGTAGATAATTTGGAGGTTCTACACTTTGTCAGTGGCTAATTTTGCGATCATTGCCATTTTGTCATTTTTTAATTCTCATTTTCCGTTTGAAACTATGAGCTGAACTAAAGAGTCTAACTTCACGCGGCAGCATATATAAATTTTAAAATGGAAAGAACAGCCAAATTCGCATTTACACTCGTGAACAGTTCTGAAAACCTGATTGTTGGAGCTGTGCAGTCAGCAGTTCAGTACAAGGATGTGTTCTGCTCAAGTTCTGACAGCTCGTTGAAAGTACTTTTGGTTAGTCAAGGGCAGAGCAGTCCTAACCAGCCAATCATTGACCATTGACTCAAGTGTTCTTGGCTGTGCATGTATTGAAATTATTTGACTGGGAAGACGTGTATGAGCTTATACTCTCTCGCATGTTATCGCCTGAATGAATTGTTACAAGATTCGAAAGAAAAATCATGTCAGTTTGCAATAAATTAAAAGAAAAATCCTCAGACGATGCGACAAGATGCTTGCATTGACTGGCTATTTGGATGTCAAGCAAGACGTAGTTTTAGTGTCACAAAAACAACATGTTTTTGAAGGATTCCGTGAAGACCTGATGTTCTTCAATGATACACTTCGCAAACAGGCACATTGCAGCTATTTTTTGTTTTCTCTTTGAGTTTATCAATTAAACGCATCTGCCTGTCTGTCTGTGTGAGAGAGAGCTGAGTTCCTAATCAGAGAAGACTGAGCTTAAATCAACGACTTTAATTTGAATACCTTGATTAGCATTCTTCTGCAAATATTACAGTATCGTTGATAAATTGTAAATTTCTGTTTAATTGTGAAGATTGTTGTCTACTAAATGCTTTTTGTCAAATTTTGTTAGGGAACTATTTGACCAATTTTAGGGTCATTCATTGATTTGTTTTGACAGTGATGACAGTTCAGTTTAACTGTTAACTGTGGGTCGCAAGTTAAAAAAAATGATGGATTGAGGATTCTCACTGAGCTTACACATCATAAGATAAACTGAAGCATTTCTCAGCTGAAGGGAGAAAGTGAACTGACTGTCATATTGATTCAGTACAGGAGATTTGCAATGGCCAATGCTGGCAGCGAAGAGGAAGACTTGGCAAGGAGTTAGAGGAGGAGTGGAGTTGAGAGGAAGAAGCCAGGATAAAAGGCAATATGCAAGAGTAAAGATACAAGAGAGGAGGAAGTGCAATCATTTACAAGGGAGGGCCAGGATGACGATAATTTCTTCAAGGACAGACAGGGATGTGAGAGATGAAGATGGAAAGAAAAGTGGGGAGAGAGGTGGAGGGAGTGAGAAAGAGACAGAGAGAGAGAGAGCTGGACGGAGAGACATGAGGAGAAAGAAAGAGACCGACAGGGTCAGAGAGAAAGGAAAGAAATCACAGAAAAATGTCCTTGTCGCATATGACACTACACCGTCCAGATGGCCAGAAGTGTTACTGTCTTAGAGCGAGTGAATTGAGAAGGGGACCCAAAGAAACATTTGAAGAAAAAGGAAGAGAGGTGTCCTCATATATACATGAAAAACAGCATATGCATGTGTGTATGTAGTGTGTGTGTATGTGTACGAAGATATATTTCATAGACAGTGTGCTCGCAGGCAATTCTTTCCATCGAGTCTACACTGACTCTTTGAAAAGTAACCCATCCAATCCCACACCCTATTCTAACCCTGTAACTTCATTCCAGGACGAACTCACATAGCTTTCAATTCGTTGGACACGATGGATAGTTTAGTACGTCCATTCCACCTAACCTAGACAGCTTTGACCCATGAAAGGTAATTGGAGCACCGAGAGCGAAGGTTTTTCGCAACTGGGGAGAATGTGGAGACTTCATGCAGACAGCTGCCCAAAGCTTGAATCGAATCTGGTGCTGGGAAGCACCAGGGCTTACCACTGAGCCACCATATAGCCCCTTACTTGTACCTTATCTGCACTTGTTTGTCTGTCCGTCTTTTGAATGAAGTTATTAATTTTAAGATTCAGGAACTGTTTGTATTGAGACGATTATTCAGGAACAATAGATGCGTTTTTTTGGGATTTCCATTGGTTTAACATGAATGTGGAAATATTGGGTTGGTTTGGCTGTCTGTCTCCTCCTTTGAACATCATCTTTCCCTGCATTATGTATTCTCGCATCTATAATGTTCACAAAATCACGGCTAAAATAGTGGATATGGCTGAGTTTGAAGAAAAAACTTCACATCAAACTAGGAATTAGACATAAGTTTGAAAGAATAAAAATGGCGGTAATATGTCGAGGGGAGAGTGGAATTCATTCCGAATTGAAAACCATGGAGCCAATTGAAATGAAGAAATTGAAAATTTCTAAACTGAGATATATAGTAGAATCAGTTGAGTTAGGGCAGGGAAGATTGTATGGTTTCTGCTTAATCCAGGTTTGTAACTCTCATGAGAGGTGAGGAGAAATGCAAAAATGGAACATGGACCCTCCACGTTTACAGACGACAATTTTGGCAGTCTACAAACGCAGAGGTACCGTTTTGAAATGTCTGGAGAATAGAGATGAAAGGACGTTCGAATTGAAAATTTCATCAAAAGCGTGGAACAGTTGGTGAACTCTCTCACTTTCAGCCAGTTTTGGAAATGGAGGAATCTGGTGGTAGTGTTTTGCTGCTGACACCAATGGATAGGAATCAGAGTTTATGAATGTAGCTGTTGATATGGGAATCAGATTTTATGCATCTTTACAGGAAAAAAAATTGACAAGCAGGAATTAGCAAGCGAAACTTTCCAAGGATGCCAACAATTGCTAGCATAGGGTAATAAATATACCGTGTAATTTGATTGCATATGAAATCCGATGAGCCTCATTTATCCACGGTCGGTCCACAAAGAGCCATTGAAGAACCATCATCCAACTCATTGCTCTCAAATACCAATCTATTCCAACAACTTTCTATTACATTGTTATTTGATTCTTATCTCGCCTATCCCTCTCTCTCACAGTTATCAGTTGGAGGTGGATTCGAGCTTGACAGTCATATGATGTCAAAATTGCATCAATAGCGAAGACCTTTTTAAGTCAATGTGTGCCCTTCTCAAGGTTATGGATTGGATCCGTGGAGACTAACATTATTCGCAATCTCTGAACAAACATGTTCAGTTAACACTATTCTGTACAACTCTGTAGAGCTGAGAAAGAAGAAGGGGATGCTGAACTTCTTGACCTTGCACTCTAAGTCCCCAAATACTCAACGATAATTAGAGGAACAAATATACAGCGAGACTCAGGAGACTTTCAGGAGCAACAGCGTTTTCAGAGTTGGGGATTTCAAATTTCCTAAAATAGATTGGAACTGCCGGTGTGTAAGGGGCTAAGTGGGAGTGAAATTTGTTAAGTGCGTTTAGGGAGGGATCCTGAAGCTGCATGTAGAGCGTCCTACACTGGAGGGAACAAAACTCGTCAACTTATTGGGAACTATGACAGGACAGGTGACACAGATGTCAGTGAGGGAACACTTTGGTATCAATGACCATAGTTCTATTAATTTTAGAATACTTAAGGCTGCGGTCAAATCTGGTCCACGGGTTCAAGGCATAAGTTGGAACAACGCGAATTTTGGAGGAATTTCACACGAGCCTGCAGCGGTAAATTGGATTAGGTTGTTTGCAGGCAAAGAGATTAGATTAGATTACTGACAGAGTAGACACAGGCCCTATGGCCTAACATGTCCACACTGACCTTCTGAATACCAAACCACGCAGACCCATTCGGCTACACCTAACATTATGGGCAAATTAGCATGGCCAATTCACGTAACCCGCACATTTTTGGACTGTGGGAGGAAACCGGTGCACCCGGAGGAAACCCACGCAAACACGGAGAGACTGTGCAAACTCGACACAGATCTCTAGCAAATGAAAGCCTTAACAGTGAGATAACAACATGTTCCTATGAGGTTGAAGGGCAAAGTTCGCAGAAATATGGAGTATAAGATGATAAGAGATAATGACACTTCGACCAGGAAACAAAAAAAGAAGACGGCATGAAGTAAGTACAGGCAGTTTTGAACAAGGGAATCCGTGGATATATGTAGCGAATATAGCAGTAATTGAACAAGGAAGTCGGGGGAGGGGGTGTGAAACGGGGATGAGACAGCCTCGTTTAAGAAGTTTAAGGTGATCCAGAGAGGTACTTTAAGTATGTCAAAGGAAAAAGAATAACTGCAGAGAGAATAGGATCCTTCAAGGACCAAAGGGAACATAAATGTGTAGCAGCATAGCAGACGGGCGAGATACTCACTGACTGTATCTCGTCTATGTTCACCATGAAGTTTTGGGTACTTGAGGATGTTAACAGTGATTGCTTCAATATAGACAATATCACAGTAAAGGAACTGTTGGATATATTAGAATGTAGAAGGTGGATACATCTCCTGATCCTGAACTGGTATTTGTGAGAATCTTGCAAGAGGCCGGAGAATAAATTGCGGTGGAAGAAGCTGCTACTTTTGTATCATCATGAGCGACGAGTGAGGTTCTGGAAGACTGGAGGGTAGCGAATGTCGTGTCATTACTTAATAAGGATATCAAATTAAAAAAAGACTGTGAACTAGAGTCAAGAAAGCTTAACGCCTGTATTTGGAATGTTACTTAAGAAGATTCTGAGAGATAAGATGCATCTGCACTTGGGAAGAGCGAGCTTTATTACGAACAGTACGCATAGCTTTGTTAGTGAGAGATCATGCTTCACGAATTTGTTAGAATTGTTTGATGAAGTGACCAGGCAGGTTGAAGATAGCAAGGCGGTAGACCAAATCTTTGCGGACTTCAGTAAGTACTTTGATCAGGTTGCACATTGAAGTCTGCTCTGAAAGGTTACATCACATGGAATCCAGAGTGAGCTGGCAAAGGAGACACAAAATTGGCTTGATGGTACGAAGCTGAGCATAACAGGAAAAGGATGTTTATTGGACTGGAGGCTTGCAAGTAGTGGAATATCTCAGGTGCTGAGCCCATTAATGTTACTTATCTATATCCATGATGTGAATGAGAATGCCAAGACATGATTAGTAACTTTGCTAATGAGAATGAGGTAGACGGTATTGTGGATACTGTGGAAGATTAACAGAAAATGCAGCAGGACTTTGATCAGCTGGACATGTGGACTGGGAAATGGTAAATGTAATTGAATGTAGGTAAGCGTGACGTCTGGTATTTTGGAAATAAATTCAATGTCGGATTTTCGTGGTGAATGGCAGGGGCTTCAGGAGACCTTTGCCACAGAGGGATCTTAGATTTCAGTTGCATAGTTTCTCTGCAAGCGGAGGCGGGGTTGAGAGGGCAGTTGAGAAGTTTTTTGGTTCCTTCATCAGACAGGACATCGAGGATAGAGGTTGAATTGTTACATTGCAGTTGTACAAAACTTTGGTGAGGCTGCACATGGAGTATCATGTTCAGGTTTGTTCACCTTACGATTTAAGGATGTTAGTAAACTGGAAAGAGTGCAGAAGCAATATACAGGGATGTTGCCAGGACTCAGTTGCCTGAGTTGTAAGGACTGGTTGGACAATCTAGGACTGTGTGGTGTGTTCGGAGAGGATCATGAAACGTTTATATAAGGTAATGAGAAGAATTCATCGGCCGAACGCACTGCGTCTTTAGAATTCATAATTGTTGGAAAATATCTTTGCATTTAGATTGTGCTTCCTGTAACAAGGAAAACACCGCCTGGCTGTTTGCAAACTCAGATTCTGTCTGTCGTCAGTGATCTGCGTATCAGCACCCCAAGTTCCAGCTCTTCTGCTGATTTTCGTGAAGATCTGGCTATCAGAATCTGATAATCTCTTCCAATATTCAACAAATAATAGATTTTTTTCTGCAGACCAGCATGACAAAAGCCGCTACACTGCCCTGTCTGCTTGTGACTCCGATTTCAGAGGAACGTGATCTGGACCTCGAAGATCCTTTTGTTCCACTACACTCCATACGGCCCATCATTCACCATGAATCACCTACCTTGATTTGATGTTTCAAAATGCAACAGCTTACACATACCTATTTTAAACCTGATTTGCCATTTCTCAGCCCACTTCCCCAGCAGATCAATGTCCTCCTGCAATTTTCAATAACCTTCCTCATGGTCCATGATACCAACTATTTTACTGCCATTTGCAAACTTACTAATCATGTCTTGTACATTCCCATTCAAATTATTTATAAAGATAACACACAGTATTGGACATAAGACCGACCCCTGAGGCACTCCACTTGTCACAGGTCACCTTTCTAAAAAACATTCTTCCACTTCTGCTTCCAACATCAAGCCAATTTTATACCAAATGGCCGGCTTGCACTAGATTCCAAGCAATCTAACCTTCCAGAGCAGGGCGAAGGTGAAGACTGCAGATGCTGGAGATTATCCTCATCCACCACATTTGTTGAGCTCACTGTCTGTAGTTCTCCCAGGATTTTATTGCAGCTCTTCTTGTATAATGCCACAAAATTTCGTAACTCTGGGATCTCTCTAGTGGCAGACAATGATGCAAACATATCAGCCAGTGGTCGGAAGGTCTTCCCTCGTCCTCTTAGACATGTCTGATCGGGAAGAGGAGATTAATCCATCTTCATACATCTTATGACATCCAGCACTTCCTATGCTACCATTTAGAGTGTCCCTCCCCAAAATATGGCCAGAAACTTCCAGAAACGCCTAAAATTTCATTTCTTTCTCCAAGGCTAATACAGAGAAGAAATATTCTTTGAGACTATCTCCCATCCCTTGCAGTTCTACGTATAAGTGGCCACTTCGATCCTTGCAATCTCCCATTCTGTCTTTAGTTATTTTCTTTACATTTAATATACATAAAGTTGTTGTTTTGTTTCACCTGAATATTCTCAGCCAACGTTCGCTCGTGCTTGCTTTCTGTCCCCTAACTTTCTTCTTCATTAAACTGCAGCATTTCCTGTGTCTATTCAGAAATTATATTCATCGTAGCTACCTGTGCCTAAGACAGGACTGCTTCTTAATTTTCTTCAAAGCCTCAATTTCTCATAACATCTAGAGTTCCCTATTACTGCCAACCTTGCCTTTCACCGGCACAGGGGCATATAGACCTTGAACTCCAACTAACTTACATTTAATGTCCTCTCACCTGTCTGAAATCATTTGCTTGCAAAAAAAAATCCTTAAATCAAGTCGTGCAAACTCTGGTCTTCTTCCGTCAAAATTCGCACTTCCTTATTTAGAACTTGAATCTGTGAAGCAGATTTGTCCATCCAAATACCTATCTTAAAATTGAGAGAACTATCATCACTGGTCGCAATGTGCTCTCCCATTGCCATTTCCGTTACTTGTCTGTTCCTCAAGATTAAGCCGAAATTTTCCAACTTTCCGTTAAGGATCCTCTGGATATTGCTTAAGGTAACTTTCCTGAACGCACTTAGAAGTTCCATTCCACCTAAGCCCTTAATGCACTGGCGGTCCGAGTCTATATTAGGAAAATTGATACCACCTGCTATGAAACTCTATTGATCCTGCAAGTCTGTCTATTCTCATTGCTTATTTGCTCCTCCAATTCTTGTTGACATTTAGGGGTCCTGTAGAACAAACCCAATAACGCCACTATCACCTTTTTATTTGTTAGCCCCACCCTCAAAGCTTCACTAAATTGTGCTTTACATTTTCTATCGCTGGCTACTGCTGTGATACTTGCATTAATCAGAAATGCAAATCTCCTTCACTCCTTTCACTACATCTGACCAGGTTAAAGCACCTATACCCTGGCACATAATATGCAAGTTCTATCCCGTTCTTTGCCATCTCTCTGTCATGGCTATAATCTCTGTCGCGTTACCTATCTACACCCTGAGCTGATTAGCCTTACCTGAAAGTCCTCTTGCATTGAAATAAATGCAAGTTAATTCAACAAACATAATTCATCGTCTTCACATATATGGATAACTGAGACACAGGCCAAGTGTCAGCTTTCACTGGGAGAGCGTTTTGGTGACAGTGATCACAACTCACTGATTTTACTGTCGTCATAGACAGTGTTACGTGCAGAGGGTCTGGCGAAAATATTTAATTTGGTGAGGGAAATCACAATGTCTTTAGGCAGAAACTAGAGCACCCAATTCCGAACAGACGTTCTCAGGGAAATGAATAACTGAAAAGTGGATGTTGTTTCGGTCACACTAACTGCATCGGTTTGCCCAACCGAGGCAAGGAAGGGTTGGTAGATTGAAGGAGTCCTGGGTGGTAGGTTTTGAGGGACATCTAGTGAAGGGCAAGATGGAGGTTTACTTGAGAAATATCAGGCTGTGGCTTGGAGTGAAGAGCATGTGTATTGAGGAAAGGTTTGGGCAGTCGATTTTTACCCATTGGAGAGAGAACGGATGAAAGGTGACTGAATGGAGGCGTACACAATGTTCAGGAGCATAGATAGAATGGATTTTCAGAGACGTTTATTTTCTCAGGGCAGGAATGTATATCACAATGATGCAGAATTTTAACGTGATTGGAACAAGGTTTAGGAAGATGTAGGGGTCAGATCTGTACACAGAGAATTGTGGGTGCGTGGAATGCACTGCCAACCATAGTAGTAGAGGCAGACGCATTCGGGATACTTAAGCTACTCTTAGATAGCGCCATGGATGATGGTGAAATGTAGGTTAGTTTGATCTTGTAATAGGATAAAAGGTCGGCAAAACCTCGAGAGCTGAAAGGCATGTATTTGCTGTACTATTCAATGCCCAATGCCTGAGTATTGCTGGGGGAACTAGGGCTTAATTCGCAACAAATATATCTAATTCAATAAATGCTGCACAGTAAGAAAATAGCAAAAGGCGAGTTGGAAACGTGAACCGAAATGTCAATAGTACAGCATCAGCTCCAGCTATTGCATAACGGTCTCAGTCTTTCCAATATGAATGCCACCACCCTTTTTGAACGGTCTGATCAAAATTCATTTCGTTCTCTTCTAATCGTCTCATCGTCTTATTCTAAGCCTCCAATCGTGCAGATCTCTCTAAGAAGTAAGCCTTCGACAATATGGAGTTTAGTCAGTATGGACTCTCCAACAGTGCGGATCCCTCAGCACCGAACCTCTGAAAGTGTGGTGCTCTCTCAGCACTGAGCCTCCGGTAATAAAATGTTCCAACAGCCCTGATCCTCAGATCGTGCAAAACTCCTCAACACTGACAATCTGACAGTGCATTACTTCATCAGTGCTGACCGTTCGATCACGTAAAACTCCCTCAACGCTGATCATGGAAAAGAACACTTTTTCTTCAGTTTTGTCATAAAGCCCCACTCAGACTTCTGCAGTGGGTAAAGTGGAGGCAGATCTCAGATTACAGTCAATGCTGTGATTTGAAATGCTGACTCGGTGAAGTTATGGGACTTCGTAGACCTGGCAAAAGTGTCCTCTCATACAGCTTACTTAGCTGTCATCTCCATGAAACTCACAAAACTGGGCATGGCCTCCACCACCCCGCCCCCCGGCTGTAAATCCGGAGACAGAGGCCGCTTCATCGCCATCGACCAATCAGACTATATTGCAAGTATGGTGCACAACTACTCTCTTTATATGCATCAGATAACGTCACACTGGATGCTCTGTGCACAGTTCCCATCAACCTACCCGTCACTTAAACCGACCCGGGGAGCACTGTATATCGTTCTGTTATCCATTTCCCAGGGAACATCTATTCATAACTTCATTGGAACCAACCTATGATTTCAATCGAAACATTGGAAGCGTCCCAGGCAATAGGAAATGCCCAGAGGAACATTCAATTTCCAGTGAAATTCATTTGCAGTCTCCTACAACATGGCATTCTGCAGCATCCTCATGTCAGTCTTCTGTCCAAACTGCTTTAATGGCAGCCAATCCTTTGGAAATTTCGAATTATTCATCTGAAAGGATAGATTGGAATCAATGAATATTAGACAGTCCGTCTCCAAAGAGATAACTCAGAGGACTTCTATTATCTTAAATCATAGATTCACACAACGAAGAGTAGATTTCTGCAACCCTCCGCACATCGAACCCTGCCGCTATCCCCCGACTTCATCCACCTGGTGCCAAGGATCAATCAGGATGGCTTCCTAAGGGGAGAAAATCTTGAATTGACAGGGTGCGGTTCTGGCGTGGGACAAAGTGCTCAGACATAGTTAAAATCCTGCCTCACCATCCATTACTAACTCGAGTGGTGGAGCATGTTCGAGGACCCAAATGGCCTGGTCCTGTCACTAAGATTGGTAACTGAGAGATTGGCCATACTTCACCACACCACATGTTCTTCCACGATGAGAGGTTGCACCGGGGAAGGGCTTCAAGATTCAACAGCAGTGTATTCCTTGCCTACCCTGTGTAATTTCGAGACCATAGATGGCGAATGCATTAACTCTTTAAGCGAATACGGGGCTAAATTCCAGAGTGAATCACCACCAGAACTGATTATCAACTTGCTTCACTTTGGGTCATTTGACTCGTTGACACTTAGCTTCAAACAGTGATTCTAGTGTTAATCTTGTCAAGTGGACGTCCTGTGCGGTGTACCCCGCATGCCTTTCTCTGTTCAAGTCTTGTTTTTCAGCGTGTAATCTGCATTTCCTTGCTTGCTGCGAGTTGCCTATGCTGCTTGCAAACAAGCGTTTTCACAGTGCTGATGTACACCTGACAATAAATCAAATAAAATCAAACTAAGTCACATGAAATCAACAGGAAACACATACGAAGATTGTCTAATCCACACAAGCAGGTTTGCAATCACTGATACCACCAACGAAACAGTATTGGGTGATTAATGTTTGTGATTATATTGATGTAACACTGTGTGTGTTTGGGGTGGGGGGGGGGGGGAGTGCTAATTTGATATTCATAAAATGTGGACGCACTTTGAGTTCAGTTCCAGGCAATCCTTCCCCCATTCCTGACACTTAGACTCTAAATAGCTCGGCCAACAATGTGGTAAATGATGTATTACTCAGTTAGGTCTCTGCTGCAGACTCTGCTGATCTCTGATAAGGCAAAGTGCTCACGAGGCATTTTGTGCCAAATGGCTAAGCTTATCATTGACAATCTATCGCAAATTCTGAGCAAAAGGAGAAGGAGATTCTGTCCTCCAAACCTATCCTGCATCTTAATTAGATTTAGGCCAATTCGTATCTTCGCAATGTCAGTGCCTTTTGTTGCTGTGATCTCTCAAATAATTTATAATAAAAATATTTCAATTTCAATTCGCGAACATTTCAAACACGTGACCAACATTTTGTGTTTTCTGATCAAATATCATTAAACTTCTTTCTCCAGGAGCAACCAACATGTGCCCTCACATCACCCATCCACACATCATCCCATGGCAGCATATTGAATTAATGTTATACCGAAGTTGAAAGTTCCACCCAGCCCACAGCTCTCTCAACTTCTACAGTATTGAGAGAAAACAAAATCTCCATGACAGCTGCATTCATTCCATTCTGTCGTCTTGCTTAATGTGACGTTTTAATGACAGAGATAAGTGCTTTAGTTTATGAAGAGAGATTGTGCAGTTTGGGCCTGTTCGCCCTGGGGTTCAGAAATACGAGAAGAGATGTAATCAAGGAATATAAGAGCAATAAAAGGGAAGTGACATTTATGGGATGGGCAGGATATTTCGCAAAATAGGGGTAGTCTACATTGATTTACCACAATGAGTAGCAGGTTTAACACAAAGATAAGGAGGTATTGTATCCCTCACAGGGTCAAATGCCTCTGAATTTCACTCCCTTAGATCGAAATAGATGTCAGGACAATAATCAAATTTATTCAGCAGAGAGACTGATTTCTAATTTAGAATGGAATGAATGGCAATGCAACTCGACTAGCAAATTGGACTTGAGGTCGAAATAAGATCAGAAATGATTGGATCAACTGATGCCTCACACACAGGCGACTGAATGGCCTCCACTTTTCCCTAACTTATATATTCTTGCTTGTGCCTATTGGCATTGGAGTGCTTGCTGTAGTACCAGGAGACTGCCACTTCCACAGCATGTAAGCAGCATGAGTGGCAATACTTGGGAGGAAGATTAAATAGCAATATTATTGAATACGTTGAGAACAGAACGATTTTATATGCCTTCTGCTCGATAGGCGAACAATTCCTGTTCCAGTCATGCCCGAAGCATTGCCCTCACGGCACATCTCTGCCCTGTTGTGCAAACTGGGCGTACGGTTTCTGACGTGTGAATCATCACAACAACATTTTGCCCGTTAATAATTGTTCCAAGTTGAAAGGTCCACTCTTGATTCAAGAAACTTCCTGACCCTCGTTCAGATCGATGAAGATACAAACCTATTGCCGTGCAAATGTGTTGAGTTGTAATTGGTTAAATGTCTCTTGTTGACTGTCACTAATCGCCTTCACATCATCTTAATTAGTGTATTTGTTTGCTCCGATTGCCAGCCTCGGTGGCGCAGAATGATGTCCCTGGAGATTTCCCTCTCTCGATTAAGACTGCAGCCCTGTTGATACATTTCCAAAAAGAGAACAGCCAATGCTACGGAGAGGAATTATCAGCTGCAGTGAAAGCTGATGCAGGAGAAATTCAGTCCGAATTTGAAAAGTTGCAATCGGAAGGCTACAATAATGGGGAAAGGTTTTTCATCGGAATATGACTATCTCTCTGCAAATTATGACAGAATACCATTATCATTACGGATTAATTTGTCTCTTCAGATAGTCCAACACATTTTCTATCCCTTTCTTTCGATTTTGGGTGTACCTGGTAAGTCTGTCTGTCCAACAATTCATTCTGTATTTCAGATTTCACATTTCGGGGCATCAGGAATCAAACATTTCTGTTTCCCCTCCCCCGCCCTCACCCATTGAGGCATATATGACCATCAGAAGAACAATAGACTATCCAGTGCATAGAACTTGTTTCGTAATTCAATTAGTTTGCGACGGGTCTATGTCATAACTCCATATATCCGCCATTAACCCATGCCTCTTCCTTAAAAAAAAGACCTGTGTAAGATCTAAAATCAATATTTGATCCAGCATCTACTGTGTTTACTGGAAGATAATTCCACTGCTTCCTATCATTTCTCATGAACAGGCTGGCCTTAATTTTCAGAGTGTGGCCCTAGTTCCAGAATGCTCACACAATTGAAATTGTTTGGCTTAGTCAATCATGTTATTATCTAGAATGGTTTACAACAGATGATCCCTTAACCTGCGTTCTCGAAGAAACTAGTCTGACGTATGTAACCTCTGATAAGTTATCCCCATGCCTGTAAAGTCTGGACCGTTTCCCCCCCGCCACCCCACGACCCCCCATACACACCGTCAGTACAACCATTCCCAATCCAAAGCCCAACATATCCTTTTTAAGGTATGGTGAACAGATCGATTCACTTTACTTTTTGAGAAGTCTATCCAGTGTTTTATATATCCACAGCATAAGAGCGACATCGTTGTCATCCCGTCCTCAAGATATGAAGGTTAGCATTTTTTCTAGCTCTTATGATTGGTTCCTGCATCTGTTCCTGTCGTTTTGAAGCCCTATGCAATTGAACACTCAAGTGTCTTTGTAAATTAACTGCTTAACTTCACGTCACGTTTAAGGTCCCACGTCTATCCTTTATCCACCGAAAACGGATAATCTCACATTTGCTTACGTTGAAATCCATTAGTCACAATTCTTTCCATTGACTTCGTCTCTCAATATCTCGATGTAATTTTCTAGAATCATCTACACTGACTACATTGCTTCCTAACATGTTAAACTATTCAATTTCTAACCGGCGAAAACTGTCTTAATGTATTTTGCTCTCTTTTGATACCGGTCTTTTTGAACTAAGTCACCACAGTATGTGTTGACTTTGCCAATTGCTGGAAGATTTAACAATTTCCACAAACATCACCTCTGCCTTGTTCTCTCTTCAGATGTTGCTCGACATGCTGAGATTCTCCGGCGACTTTATTTTGCTTTGAAAAACATTGTTTTCGTTTGCAAATGAAAAGCAAATCCAGATTCCGTACACTTCCCAACGCCAATCCTGTTGACGACCCCACGATTTAGCCCATTACCAAAGCCATAGATCATTCACGGCATGAAACCTTACTAATGAGTACAGTCAATTCAATATTCCTAATACCTTGATAGCGACCCTGGAGTTAAAATCTGCGGAAGGTATTGCTCATTGGCAGCTCTGCTGTACTATTGTAAAATGCATGACTATTTCAGTTTTTCATGCTATGTTCTCCTGACCACATTGTTGCTTGACCTTGGGTTCTGCAAATGTTGACATTTTTCCAGTGATCATGTCCGTTTTTGGATGCACCTAAACATTTTATAACAACACATTCCTCTCCAAATCAGTGGAAAGTCAGCATGCTGTGTGGCACGGTGGCTGATGTTCAGCATTGTTGTCTCATAGTACAAGGGATCCGCGTACGATTTCACCTTTAGAAACTGTCTCCGTGGAGTGTGCATGTGTTCCCTGTTTGATTAGATTAGTTTCCCTACAGTGTGGAAACGGGCCCTTCGGCCCAACAAGTCCACACCGACCGGCCAAAGAGCAACACACCATGATCCATTCCCGTACATTTACCCCTGACTAATGCATCTCTCACGACGGGCAATTTAGCATGGCCAATTCATTTGGCATGCACATCTCTGGACTGTGGGAGGAAACTGCTGTATCTGGAGGAAACGCACGCAAACACGGGGGGAACGTGCAATCTCCACACAGACAGTTACCCGAGGCGTGAATTGAACCCGGGTGTCTGGTGTTGTGAGGCAGCAGTGCCAGCCACTGAGCTACCGTGCCGCCCCGTTTTCCTCACACAGTCCAAAGGTATGTGGTTCAGGTGGATTTCTCATTCTCGTTTCCCATAGGGTGCAGGGAGATGCAAGGTTACAGGGATAGTGTAAGTGACGTCTGTCTGAGTAAAATGTGATGGAAGTGATCGTGGTGGACTCTATGAGTAAAAAGTGAGGTCTGCAGATGCTGGAGATCAGAGCTGAAAATGTGTTGCTGGTTAAAGCACAGCAGGTTAGGCAGCATCCAAGGAACAGGAAATTCGATGTTTCGGGCCAGAGCCCAATGACGTCGAATTTCCTGTACCTTGGATGCTGCCTAACCTGCTGTGCTTTAACCAGCAACACATTTTCAGTGGTGGACTCTATGGCTGAATGGCCTGATGCTACAATGTCGGCATTCTATGCCTAAGCCGATTTGAGCTCTACACACCTTCGGAAGAGTCTGTTGGCTTTGGAAATTATTGCAGCTCAGATTTACAAGAGGAAGATCAGTACGTTGTCGTTAAATTCGTAGGACACATTATGCACATTTAGCCTGTTTTCTCAAGAGTTTAAAATGTTAAGGGATGATCTGATGGTAATCATCCAACTATTAAGAAGAAAACAAAAGGGGGCATGAAGTATCCAACTGGTCAGTGATTTTGTTTCCGAAATCGTGTGAATGGTCTGAGAATTTGGGCCGGACCGTTCATGACAGATGTTAGCAAGCACTTTCGTTCACAAAGGTTGGTTTAAAAAACATCAACTATCGTCCACAAACAGCAATCAATGCTGGATCAGGTGTTAACTTTAAATAAGAGATTTCATTTTAATCAAATGTATTGCAGGATGTCGATCAAAAGCAAGTTGCAGCATTGACCACAGATCTGACATGATATTACTGAATGTCCAAACAGTCTTGACAGGCTGAATATTCCATTCTTCTTCGCATGTGCCTGATAACTATATTTTATCCCATGATACAAGAAAGTAATTGTTACATTTTG
Source organism: Hemiscyllium ocellatum (assembly GCF_020745735.1). Classification (NCBI taxonomy): domain Eukaryota; kingdom Metazoa; phylum Chordata; class Chondrichthyes; order Orectolobiformes; family Hemiscylliidae; genus Hemiscyllium; species Hemiscyllium ocellatum. Next base: position 639,872 of record NW_026867549.1, read on the forward strand.
TTCTCGCTACTCATAATTGCTGAGTTTTTCAGGAGTCATGGAAAAGAGACCTCACATCAAGTAGGTATTGAGCTGAACTCCTCAGTCCATCGTCATAGTGTCTGCACTAACATCAGAGTATCTAGAGTCTAATGTGGTTTCTGTCCTTAACTCTTTTAGAACCATGACGTGACACACCAATTTCACACAAGCTGTGTTCTAGACATTAGAGTTGATAATTGCATGTTTGACATAATTCCACATCTTCTACATCACCAGAACCGACTGTCTGTCATTCGAAATATTTGTGACTCAGGGAGTTTACAACTCTTCCACATTGATCATTGATTTTGATTTTCATTTCAACTTGGAATTCACTCCGAATATTGTTTGCACCAGAAAAATCATCCATATTTTGTATGATCTTTGTCAAAGAAGCCATTGTAACTGAATAAAACCGTGAGACGATTGCTTTAGCAAGAAATTCTTCCAATGGGATAAGCGCTGTCTTGTTATTGCAGCTTCCATGATTTGAATCTAGAGTTTCTCTACTTGTCTATTGATTTGTGATCATTGGTTTGACTTCCGAGGTTGTTGTTGTGTGTTTATTTTATAGCGGTTGTGATGGGTCTTGGCTTCGTACCTTCCAAATGAAAGTTATAATAAACTTAAATTAAATGTACATCAGTTAGTTAGGACTTTAGATGTGGTGCAGGGAGTATATTCAACTATTACAACCGAGAAGGCTCCACTTTCTTCATGTATATCCCGTAGAAAGGAGGAAAGACGGTGGTGGCTGGGTTAGAATTAATGTTTTCAAACTTTGGGAGGAGATTTGTCCCCCGGGTGCTCGTTGTTGTGGTTCTGTTCGCCGAGCTAGGAATTTGTGTTGCAAACATTTCGTTCCCTGTCTAGGTGACATCCTCAGTGCTTGGTAGCCTTCTGTGAAGCGCTTCTGTGATGTTTCCTCTGGCATTTATAGTGGCTTGTCTCTGCCGCTTCCGGTTGTCAGTTCCAGCTGTCCACTGCAGTGGCCGGTATATTGGTTACAGGTCGATGTGTTTGTTGACAGAATCTGTGGATGAATGCCATGCCTCTAGGAATTCCCAGGCTGTTCTCTGTTTGGCTTGCCCTACAGTGGTAGTGTTGTCCCAGTCGAATTCATGTTGCTTGTCATCTGCGTGTGTGGCTACTGAGGATAGCTGGTCGTGTCGTTTCGTGGCTAGTTGGTGTTCATGGATGCGGATCGTTAGCTGTCTTCCTGTTTGTTCTATGTCGTGTTTTGTGCAGTCCTTGCATGGGATTTTGTACACTCCAAAGGACTAGCCACACTACCATACATCAGGAGCATTTCCGAACTGACAGCCAGACTACTGCAACCACTAGGACTCATAACGGCACACAAACCAACAGCCACTCTCAGACAACAACTCAGCAGAACGAAGGACCCGACCCCAGCATCAGCAAAACCGATGTAGTGTACAAAATCCCATGCAAGGACTGCACAAAACACTACAAAGGATAAAAAGGAAGACAGATAACGATCCGCATCCACGAACACCAACTAGCCACGAAACGACACGACCAGCTATCCTTAGTAGCCACACACGCAGATGACAAGCAACATGAATTCGACTGGGACAACACGACCATTATAGGGCAAGCCAAACAGAGAACAGCCAGTGAATTTCTCGAGGCATGGCACTCATGCACAGATTCTAACAACAAACACATCGACCTGTAATAAATTTACCGGCCACTGCAGCGGACAGCTGGGACTGACAACCGGAAGCGGCAGAGAAAAGCCACTATAAATGCCGGAGAAAAATCACAGAAGCGCTTCACAGGAGGCTCCCAAGCACTGAGGATGTCACTTAGAATTAATGTCTTTGTCTCTATTCTTGCCTCTGGCTGATGTAGGATAACTCCTTATCCTGGCCCAAGCAGTAGGTAACTCTTTTCTCGGAAGGGCTCACTTGTCACCAACTGTCCCCACATACCCAACCAACGTATTAACTCTTGCTATTCCTGATGTTCAGGAGCTTGGCAATCTGTACTCTCTCTCTCTGAAAACTTTCATCAATTCAAAGAGACCCAATAAAACCTATGAGCAAGAATCAATAGTAGTCTGCGCTGACCTCCAGCCCTGCTCCGCCATTTATTCTCAACTCTACACTCAGCAACGTTGCTGTGCAATAACTAGATTCGACATATCAAAATATTAGCTTCCTGACCACGCTGTCAGCGGGAAATCGAGCACCGAGTAACTCACCTCTGACTTTTCATCGACAAAGAGCAAGTCAGGTGTGTGATGTCACACTCTCCACTTGCCTGGTTTGATGTAACTCCAATAATACTCGATAAGCTCCCTACCATGCAAAGCAAACCAGCCATCTTTCGAGAACACGTTCATTGCTCCAACAGTAACGATCATTGGCAGCAGTGTATAGCATCGATAAAATGCAGGGCAGGAATTCGCCAATGATTCTTAGACTGTATCGTCCCCAGGCACAACCTCTTCAATCAGGAAGGATGGGGATAGTAGCTATATGCTAACACTTACACAGGCGGTCACCTCCGAGTCACTCAACATTCATATTTTAAAATATATCACGGTTCCTCCACTTCCCCATTGCTTATACCTTGTAACCTCCTCCCTAATAGCAGGGCGTTCCCACTCCACACTAACTGCGACAATTCTAGAATTCAATTCGGCACTGTTGTCTCAAGGGGAAACAATAGATAAGCTAAGTGCTGCGTTCAGTCAGAGACACCCATGTTGCAGCTTTGAATCAGTCAGAGAGATGTACAGCACGGAAACAGTCACTTCTTTCCAACTCATCGTGCCAAGCAGATATTGTCAGCTACTCCAATCTCATTTGCCAGCTCATGGCGCATATCACTTTAAAATCTTTTATTCAAGTAATCATCTAGATGCCGTTTAAATGCTGGAATTGTACCAGTCTCCATTACTTCATCTCGCAGCTTATTTCATGCGCATACAGCATTCTGGGTGAAAATGATTCCGTTTAGGTCTCTTTTATACAGTCCCCTCTCACGGTAAATCTATACTCTCTCATTCTGGACTCCTCCACCACAGGGAAAAGAGTTTGCCTATTCATCCTGTCCATGCCACTTTTGATTTTATACACGAGTAGAAGGTCACACCTGAACACCCGATGTTCCAGCAAAAACAGCCCGAATCCATTCAGGCTCTCCCTAGAGCTCAAATCCTCCAACCCTTGGAACATCCTTGAAAATCTTCTCTGAACATTTTCAAGTTTCACGACATTCTTCCAATTGGAAGAAGAACGGAATTTCCTGCAATATTCAAAAAGTGGCCGGACCAACAGCCGCAACATGATTTTCCAAAACTGATACTTAATATTCTGACCAATAAAGGAAAGCATATGAATACCGTCTTCACTATCTTATCTACCTACAACTCCTACTTCCAAAACTATGAGCCTGCTCTCCAATGAATTTTTGTTCAGCAACACACCCTGGAAATTTACCATTAAGTGTATATGTCCTGCGAAGATTTGTTTTTCTAAAATGCAACACGCCACATTCATCTAAATTAAATTCCATCTTCGACTCCTCAGCCCATATGCCTATTTAATCAACACCCAGTGAACTGTGAGGTAACCTTCTTCGCTGTCCGCTGTACACATCCAGTTTTGGTGTCATCTTCAAACTTACGAACTATACATCCTGTGTTCAACTATAAATCATTTATATAAATGACAAAAAGTAGTGAATCCAGCGAAGTACGTTGTGGCACTCCACTGGTCACAGGCCTCTAGTCTGAAAGCAATCCTCCACCACCACCCTCTTTCTTCTACCTAAGAACTAAGGGTCTTTATGCGGATCTTCGTAGGAACTCAGAACAGCATAATTAAGTGTGTGTGTCGGAGTGGGGGGCAATGTGCTGGGTTTTCGCACAGTTTAAGAAATTCTGGCATCTGTTCTCTTTTGTTTGTGTTTCATTCAGTACTGTGTAAAGAAATCTTCTATTTTTCAAAGCCGAGGGTTTTTGACTAGCTGTATCACTCCTGTAAAATCCATAACAAACACCAGCTCAAACGAATTGGAAAAGTTAGGTCTGGGACCTTTACAGGAGAGAGACAGAGAGAGAGAGAGATGTCAGGGAGATTCATCATGGAATACTTCCTTTATTGCAGCGTTTTTTTGTCATTTGTGTGGTTTGTGCGTCGTGGTCTGGCCAACATTGGCAGCCCATCTCTATTAGCCCTTGATGAGGTTGTAGAGAGCTGCCTTCCTGAATCGCTGCAGTCTACTTGCTGTGGGTTGACCACAACACCGGTAGGGAGGGAATTTCCAGATTTTGAACCAACTACTGTGAAGGACCGACGGTATTTTCCAAGTCAGGTTGGTGACTGGAATGGAGGGGAAATTGTAGTTGATAGTGTTCCTAACTATATGCTGCCCTTGTCCTTGTAGATGGAAGTGTGAGAGGGTTTGGAAGGTGCTGTCTAAGGATTTTTGGAGAATTTCCATTGAGCATCTTGTTGATAGCAAACACTGCTGCTACTGAACGCTGATGGTGGAGGAATTGGATATTTGTTGATCTGATCCACAATTTCGGAAATCTGTGACTAAGTGATTCGATCCTCAGAAGGAGCATGGACACATTATCGTACATTACCTCAGGGCACTTAGATTACATACTCCCATGTCCTCAATGTAACCAGAATTTTAATGTTTTTATATTAAATGTTGCACCAGCTTCTCTTTGTATTGAAGTGCAGGAGAGGGTCGGCTTTGAAACTAGAACCGAGATTTCAATCAAAATGATGAACGAACATAGAAGATAGTGCACAGAACTGCACGGCATGGCACAGGCCTTTCAGCCCTGGATGTTGTGCCAAACTTTTATCATACTTAAGATTAAACTAATGTACATACCGTTAATTTTACTACCATCCATGTGCATACTCAATAGTCGCTAAATGTCCCTGAGGTATCTGACTACTACTACTGCTGGCAGTGCATTCCACTCATGCACCACTCTGTGTGTAAAGAAACTATCTCTGGCCCGCACTCTGTACCATCCTGCAATCAGTGGAAAACATATGCCCCCTCGTGATAGACATTTCTCTCCTGTGATTAAGTGTCTGGCTATCCACGTTTTCCATGTCTCTCATCGTCTTGTACATATTTATAAATGTACCTCTTACCTTTCTTCGCTCCAATGGGAAAAAAAGCCCTAACTCCCGCAACCTTTGTTCATAAGGCTTGCTCTCCAATCCGGACAGCATCGTTGTCAGACCCCTCTGCAACCTCTCGAAAGCTTCCTCATCATTCCTTAATGTTGTGACCAGAACTGAATACATTATTCCAAATATGGTGCAACCCAGGGTTCAAAGACCTGCAGCCTGAACTAGTTGCACTTAAACTGTAGCCCCATGCTAATGAAAGCCAACATGCAATATGACTTATTTACAACCCTATTAACTTGTGTGGTAACAAATTAATTGATCCGTTTAACATTATTTAAATTACTAATAAATACGTAAGCAAGATTTCTAGCTTTTGCTGTCGTCTGATAGACTAATTCCTTGTCTATTTCCCTTCTTTTAAGCGAACGTTTTGACAATTGTGATTTTTTCCCGGGTTGCAACTGGTCTTTCAAAATCTGTTCGGCGCTATCTGGTGGCCATGGCAGCAGCAGATCTGCTCGTCATTATCTTCGATCTTGTCATGCGACACATTCCAATTGTTTATCGGAAGAATTTTATTTTTCTGAGGAATGTCCCCTTGTGTAATATCCACGCTGTCTTGCTTTATGCAGCCATTGACTGCTCTGTCTGGTTCACCGTTGCTTTCACCTTTGATCGATTTGTAGCCATTTGTTGCCAGAAGTTAAAAAGGAAATATTGCACAGAGAAAACAGCAACTGTGTCTTTGGGGGCAGTGTCTGTGCTTAGCTGCATCAAGAACGTTTTCTGGTATTCCATGTTAACGCGTCAATACTTGATAAGGAATAACCCTTGGTTTTGTGGGATAACAAAGGAAGTTCTGCGATCCAAGGTTTGGAGTTCAGTAGAATTTCTTCATCACCTAACTCCTGGCATAGCATTCATTCTGATACTGCTACTGAATGCTTTCTCGGTGAAACATATCATTGTGGCCAACAGAACCCACAGGAGACTTTGCCTTCGTAAAGATGTTGAGGGTCGGAGAAAGCCAGAATTGGAGAACCGAAGGAGATCTAGCATTTTATTACTTCTGATCTCAGGGAATTTCATCCTGCTGTGGTTCATGTCAATGCTGTACTTCACTTGGTACCGAATGTTCAGATTAGGATACAGGTCTGTATTCCTGCACCGGTTTGTACGTGAGATTGGATTCATGATGCAGCTCATGAGTTGTTGCACCAATACCTGCATTTATGCCGTGAGCCAGAGGAGGTTTCGAGAGCAGCTGAAGATATTGTTATCATATCCCATCACACGAATGGTTAAATATGTTGAAAAATTGAACCAGGGGACGAAAATCCAGCCATGAGACTCAAAACTTTCATGCACTCAGTCTGAACCACTATCCGCAACTTAGCAGACCATTCGTCTCATTTTTTCACTGTCAATTCTACCCCATACCCTCACGTAAGTCGTGGTAAAGCAATTAAACTGTGTTCCGTCTGTTTTCAATCAGCTATCATCAACTTACTGTGTGAAAATAATACTTGCATTCAAATTCGAACTCTTCTTAATCTTTTGGGTTCTAACACTCCTCCCTCTATTAACTGAGCTGGACAAATGCAAGCTCTATTTCACTAAGGAGAACGCTGAACATCTATTTTGCCAATAAGGATCCTTTGAGATTTAAAGAAATAAGAAACCGAAGTGGAAGCAGGTCATTCAATCACTCGAACATGCTCTGCAATTTAATAAGATCATGTCTGATCCAGAAGTTTTGACGTCCACAGTCCTGCATTTTCCACGTAAATGTGACTGCCCTAAAAATCAACAATCTATGTTTCTCAGAGCAGTGGACGGCAAAGACTGGAGACATCATTACGGACTTCCGGGGCCAGTCCGTCCTTATAATTTGTACAGATATGTCGCTCCCAACAATTTTGGTTGGTCTCTTCCAGCGTCACATGTTATCTCCAACGACCTTAATATCTGAGCCTAGGAAATTGGTTGTGAGGCACGATTCTGTGGGGATAACTGTGTCAGAGTTAAAAGGTGTCAAGGCGGTCCCTGTAATTTTCTAACATCCTCTGCCTCCCCCTCAGGGTCGACCCTCCAGAGTCTTATTTGGAAATTAGACACTGACAAGAGGCAGTGATCATAGCAGTGAGTTTTGGTCACATGTTTTACAAAGTAGGAGGTCCGAGATTGTTGGATCTTCTGATACAAGTGAAGTGCGAATAACAGGAATTACTCAGCTTAGTCAGAGCCCGATACATTCCCTTTTTCTCATTCAGTTCCTCAAGAGGAATCTTGCAATTGGTGCGAAGAGTTCAGAGTCTCGTCATTGTGCAAACGGGACCTTGTTCACCTTCCTCCATTCTTCTGACAAATGGTCACAAAGGCTTGGGCACAGACAACAAAAGGATGTTGATTGCAGAAGTATGTGATTCAAATGATGTTCATAGAAACAGAAGAGGGGGCATTGCTCCCAGTTTGAACTTAGTAAGCTCTTTCGAGAGCAGATATGTATTGATAGTGACAAAAATTGTATCAATTACTGGAAATGAAACTTTCCAGTCCGTTTTACAGGGCAAAAGTATTGAGAAAGAATTTGATGTTGTCACACAGAAAATGACGTTATGGAGGGACTACCAAAAGTGTGTTTCAACACGTGGCAGGGAACATGGGCAGCAATGAAAGAGGAGATAGGGGATGTAGAGGTTCATTCTATGAAGGGCACGGCTTCGTTTCCAAACAGCTGTGGACGCAGCGACAGATGGTAACTGGAGTCTCGTCTCAGAGTGGGCATGAGACTCTAACAAGATGAAGACAGAGCTTTTCTGGAGTGGTTCCCTGCGATAAAGTGGATATTTGTAACAGAGCAGAGAGAGACCCGGGAGGGATTAGAAAATATATATTTGGTTTGGGCCTGATGTGTCTCGAGATGAGAAATAATCCATAGTTCATTATAACACCTTGGTGGATATCAAATTGGCTCAACCATGAAACAAACTCAATGGAAATGTCAGCTCTGTGATTGATGATTGCATAAGAATCGTGTTTTAAGGATTCCTGACCAGATTAAGACACATTTCTAGCCTCGATTTACCTGAATATCATCTCAGGATTTGAGTGTGTTGGATGGTCTCTACCACTTCATCTGATTTTTTCTGTGGATGCAGAGAGATACTCTCACATTCAATAAAGTAATTTGCACTCAATCCTTCTCCAGTAGTGATGAGATGTATAAGCACCAGGGTCACGAGAGAATAATCAGTGCTTTCTTTATTGTCCGCTAAGATCGTCGCAATAACAACCCGTTGAAGGGAGGACAGAAGACCTTTATATTCGTTAATACTACCCGTCTCTCTCTTTCCCACTCCCACTAAAACACAAACACATACACGCACACACGTGCAGACACACACACATGCACAGACAAACGCACACACACACACGTGGTTCCAAGTCGAATCTGCAAACCGGACACACCAACCCCAATCAGAAAGGAGAAACACGCAAGAGGCGCTCTTCAATGCAGCAAGATTTATTCACAGCATTCTTAAAGCAACTGGTCAAGGAAAGAGAATACATACAAACTAATTATGTCTGAATGACAACAATTGCGATCAATGTGGGTCAGATAATCCGAGGGACAACACAGGGCGAAATGCTGTGCGTTGTACTTCTCATTACTTGGTACAGCAATGGTCACAATTCCAAAATTGCATTACCCTCGTTTTCTCATCGCTTTCATGATAGACGAAGGGCATCTTTCTTCATTCTGCTCACAGACGCTTCTGCTGGAGACAGGAAGGAACAGCACATTAATGTCAGCAGGAAGGAGCCATCAATACCCAGGCTTGTCGGCTGGGAATCATTTGTCATATAACAGGAAAGCGCTTCAAGTGTGGTCTAATCCATATAAATTGTAAAATGACGTTTGTACCGTACTACCCGTGTGTTCTACCCAAGCTTAACTGTAGTCAGATGATTGCACAAGAATTAAATGTTGTCGATCTGAGGAACATTGTGATCAGAAGATCGGATATTGCTGCAAGTGAATTCTTCCCGCCGTGAATTGGAATTCGAAGGGTGACTAATATTCCCTTGACTGTCATAACAAAGTATTTTGCGGTGTGAGGTGTGTACAGTGCTTCCACTGTAATATCCCAAGGTAGAACGGGACCAGAAGAGTGCACAGGTAGATAGCGAAGAGAAGTGGACAATGCTTCCAGTGTGCTCTATCCACGTTACGTGGAGCTGTGAGTGTATATAAGTGGATTGAGACAAAACGAGTCATTATTTACCAAATTTACAATATCTTAAAATTATTCATTGTGGGAAAGAGAATGATAATATTATGAATCAAGAAAGCAGACATGAGTGGCAAGCGACCAACCGCTTTTTCAAAGAACTAGGCATCTTGGATGGGTTTTAAAGAGGAGAGGGGTCCGGCTCCAAAGGGAAGTCTACAGCTTATTGCCCAAAGAGATGAAGGCACCAACCTCAATGGTGAATTAGGATAAATCTCAAAACGAGCGGGAAGCCCAAATTGGATGAGTATGGCTGTTTGAAAAGTTTGTATTTTATAAATGATGACCGTAGAATATATGACATAACAGCAGAAATTAGGTCATTCAGCCCATCGAGTCTGCTGTGTCATTCAATCATAACATATTTGTCAATCTCATTCTCCCAATTTCTTTCAGTAACCCTTGATCTATAGCGTCATTTTCCAGTGGACCAATGCCCATATTTCCTTCTCTTTTACCTGTTATATATGTAAAGATACTCCAACAGTCTTCTTTAATAGTCCAGCTAGCTTAACCCTTCATATTTTTCCCGGCTATATTGCTTCTATTTTGTTGCCCTCCGTTGACCTTTGTAAACATCCCAATCCTCTGATTTCCCTCAGCTCTTAGCCAACTTATATACTCTCTCGTTTACTCTTAATCAATCTCTGACTTGTCTAGTCAGTCATTGTTGCCTCGTCCTCACTGTTTCATGCTTCTTTTTCTCTCAGGATTAATGTTTGCATTGTCTCCAGAATTATTCCCAAAACCTCCTGACATCGCTGTTCCAATAGCATCCCTGTTCAGCTTCTTTCCCAGTCAATTTTGCCCAGCTCCCCCATCATGCCTCTGCCTTTGTCATTATTCAGTCATTAGTCCGTAACAATGAGTTTCATATATAATGTAGTTTGCTTTGATTGATTTGTTGCCCCATGTACTAAAGTACACAGTCACGGAAACTGATGTACACAAACCCACAGACATACACACTCACTCAATCACCGTAACACACGCACACTCACACAGACACTTCGCCCTGAACATCCACTTAAACAACCAGAGAGATTTATACTCACATTCACATACACAAAGCCCATACAAACACCCAGAATCACATAGTCCCAAAAATAAAAGGACGAACAGTTACATTTCTAACGCTAATTGCCTTAACGTAAACATAATCAGGTAGGTTTTTATTTGTTTGAAACAGCAGATAGAAAATAAATATCAAAAGGAAATTAAATCTAACATATACCGATTGAAGTGCAATAGGACTTGTCGCTAACTTCTGGGGCGTCAAAACCATCTGAAAACGTATTATACCTTCACAATCTCCTTCAGGCCAAAACCCTCTGAGATGTTTACGATCTTCCATGTTTTGCTTTTTGAGAATATTCCACTTTGTTGGCCGATCTTTCTCCGATCTCCTGAGCTTCTTATTTCCCTGCATTCGCGAAGTCAATCTGGTCTTTATGTCACCACAATGTACGAGCAGAGGAACACTTCTATCCTTTGACCTGGAATCGAACCTGAGGCGTGGTGGTAAGATCACCGAATCCTAAGCACTGGACCACCAGAAAAGGCGAGAGACATCGCCGTCTCTGTTCTCAATGAGAATGCTTTCAGCTTTTCATTTCTGATCAGTTTCACTGCAAATCATTTCTTTCCGCCTTCCAGTTTTTACAGCATGGGAAAACAGCATTGTACCCATCGGCTTTGTTACTCATAAACATCCTTCTGTTCAAGTCCCAGATTCTTTCTTTGGCCCATAACCTTGTGTGTTCTGATATTTCAGGAACAAGTGTCAAGCAGAATCGCCCTGCGATTCAAAATGATACAACAATGGGACTGACATGTGACATGTTGAATCACCCTTGAGGGTCTCATCCTGATTTCCAGCCACAGAGGGAGACATACAGACACATCCCCGAGAGGGACAGCGGCCTCAGGATGATCCCGGCTCCATTTGCTTCACGGGCACAAGGTTCTCCCACAAAAGGCAGCTTTAGATGGAACACAAAGCCCTTCTCCAGACAATCAGAACTGATGCAGTGGGCTGGAATATGAAATCGACACTGAACTGAAGTAGTCCCACACACTGCTCGCATGTAACTTTTAATTTCTCAAAACCCACTGACCCAATCCTTGCAGCTCCTGGAAATCTGACAGGAGAACGCCCGCAGCTTTTCAACACACAACAAACTGCAGACAATTTCATGTCGCATCTCTTTTAGTTTCTGTCATGGTGTCACTTCCAGACCGCTTTAATCGTCCAACTCTGAAGTCAATGAGCTGTTTGACACAACATCAACAGATCGTGAAGGCAGTCTTTACCTGGAATACAGGGCCAGGGAATGTCACACACAAGGTATTGGGAAACGATGGCCTGGTACACGTCTGTGTTAGGGAACATTAGGATCTCATCTTCCTGATTCTCCCAGAGACTGATCCCAAGAATGTCCACACTGCCATTTATCCCAATTCCCAATGTCTTAGTGGATACCTTGTCTGACATACAGGTCAGGAAAGAGTCGGTTCCACCCCTTCCTGGTTCGGGTGCTTTGTGCAAATATTGCCCAGCCACTCCAGAAACCGACCTCACTGCAGCTGGTCACAGAGGCCTCCAGCACAAACATGGGTTTCAGCCCTTCAAGTATGCATTGTTGTCGTCTCCCAGATTCAAACAAAGTTATCCTTTCAAGTGTGCATGTGAACTGTTCGGTGAGTGCGCTGGAGATTTGCCAAATTCCTAACCTCGATTAAGTGTTTCTCCCCGCCATGATTAGAATCGCAATCTACAAGATGGGAAACAAATGCACTCTTTCCGTCTTCAGCCGCAGTCAGTTAGACTCGAACCCGCATGTGGAAGTTCCAATAGACGTCAAGTCTATCATCTGACACACTCAGCTATGACTACAGAACGACGGCCTCATAAATTCTTTAGAGGTCTCTATTGCATGGAGCTGAAGGACATTCAATCATTGTTGGGTTTATTTTCATTCAATACCGACAGCGTGAGCAAGTGTGTAATGTCAGTACATGGTGGGTCCAATTTAATTATACAAATATATGGAATGGATAATCAGCTGAAAAGAAAAGCAGAAACTGCAGGAACAACTCAGCATATCAGGCAGCATCTGTAGAGAGAGAATCAGAGACAATATTTCAGAGCTTTTTCAGAACTCCTTTTACCCCACAGGTATTGTGAAACCTCCCAGTTCTCCCATCAGTTTATGTATTTGTTTCTGATTCCCCATGTCCACAGCCCTTTACCTTAGTTGCAAACACTTTGCAAAACGCCTATCGATGTTTTGGATAAAGTTTCTGTTTGGGCAACAGCTTACTGATCTCATTAGAAGTCTGGAATTGCAAGACAAGAAAACGCACAAAATGTCAACAGCGATCGTTCCATCCCTCTGTAGGCTCGAAATGCTAAACATGCCGTGAGCAGCAGAACGCACTGACCAATTAGGGCACAGAAACTGGTGAATCCTAAGTTTTTTGACCATTATAGCACGCTGTTGGCGATTTCAAACTTCAGCCCGTCCCTCCTGAAAATACAATTGCCCTCTATAAGTTTTACTTGCCTATTCATTGTAGAGACATGGGAACAGTCTTATTCCACCCTCTGCAGACACACCCATGTCAGCGGGGAACAGCTCTCCGACAACCAGGACCGTCTCCCTGCGTGCCATTCAGTGTCTTGTCTGATCTTGAGCTTTCTCATTGTCCCAGAGCTGAGATGAGGTTTCATTTTCTGAAGTGTCGTAACGAGAGTCCTTTCATTGTCTCAGATCAGTTCATGCGCTAAGAGCATCAAAGTCAATGTTCAGGCCATTTAAAGAAGATGAAGTTGTGTTGACTGTCTCTGCTCAGTCCGTCAGTTCACCCTTCATTCTCCTCTGATTCCGCTTCCCAAAGAGTTTCTGAAGAGGCCCAAAGGTGGAGACTGGTTTCCTATTTTGATTCCTTGACATTTACCGCCTGACAAATGACAATATTTTCCAAAACTCGCTTCACAATCCTGTGCCTTGCGCCATGTCCATGGATGAGAAATCCCTTTTTGTGGAGGGATTCCCATCGTCTCTTTGGAATGTTCTCTGTGGAGCAAAGAAGTTTAACTGGAGATTTCCTGAGGCTGTTTTAAATGATGGGGGAGGGAACGATGGAGATGGGCACCTTAATGTTCAGGAGGGAGCATTGCTACTGACCAGGGTTAGTTACCATCGGACTGGGATTGAAGGTATTTAGTGAAAAATATCATTTGTGTAGAATTAATCGAAAATAACGCAGAAACCCAGTAGGACTCTTAGTAACTGTGCAAAGAAAAACAGACCTACGATGTGAGCCTGGTATGTTTCTGGTTTAGAAGTCGAGTTTCCTGAAGGTCAGCAAATGGCCGAATCTGTGAAAAAAGGGATTTGCTCAGTGGTGTTTTCTCGAGTTTGAGAGATAACTGACTCGTCAGGATGGCAATTGAATTCAATCACCTGTGGAAATATACACAGCATAATTCGAGCTTGTGCCTTCACCACGTGGTCATGACTACTTGGCCCTGGGTAGTGTTGCATATTTCTCAGTGAAATGTGGACTCCAATAGGAAAGGAGAATTTTTGAGTTGACCTGTCCGCACCACGACCCCAATCTATTTCTGTCCCATGAATTTGATCAGAACCGAAAAAGATGATGGAAATTTGAATTGAACTACATACATTCATCAGATATCGAATGGGTGGGAATGATACATTTCCATGAGCTTAGGGATTAATAATCAGGGCAAAGGTTCGAGAAAGAAAGATGTCCTTGTATTTATAAAGCGCCTTTCACCTCGACCCGTATCACAGCACATGAAAAAGTGTTGAAGCAGCTTTGTCACTTTCAAATGTAATGTGAAAATAAGGGCAGATTGTTTAAGCAGAGTTCAAAAAAGAAGGGTCACGGGATGAAGCAGAGAAGTGGAGTCGATGATTAGCCAAATCAGACATGGTCCCACTAAAATCTGGGAGTTTAAATGGCCTACATTTGCTCCACGGCTTTATTTAGCAATTAGAAAATGCTAGAGACCATTATGAAGGAAGAAATAGCACGACATTTAGAAAACTGAGCACACATCGTTTGTTTAAAGAGAAATCACACTTGAGAAATCTATCTGATTTCTTTGCTAATATTACAAGCAGAGGTGTTCAAGGCAGCCAGTCGATGATACAAATTTGAAGTTTTGGCAGGAATTAAAGAAGGAACCATATAAAAACTATGCATAAATGGGCTTTATGGGACCACTCTTTGTGGGCGGCACGGTAGCACAGTGGTTAGCACTGCTGCCTCACAGCGCCAGTGACCCGTGTTCAATTCCAGCCTCAGGTGATTAACTGTGTGGAGTTTGCACGTTCTCCCCGTGTCTGCGTGGGTTTCCTCCGGGTTCCTGCCACAATCCAAAGATGTGCGGGTCAGGTGAATTGCCCCTAGTGTTAGGTAAGGGATGAATGTAGGGGTAGGGGTGGGTTGCACTTCGGCGGGTCTGTGTGGACTTGTTGTCCAAAGGGCCTGTTTCCACACTGTAAGTGATCTAATTTCCTTCTCTAAAGGTAGGAGGTCACGGTGTTGGGTAATAAATGAACATTGAATGCCCGTTATTTATTTAATAGAAGATACAGAATTGGAATTATTGGATATTTTTCAATATGGAATGGTGAGGTGTCAGAACGGTCAGTCATCGGGCTTCAATAACTCATTTCTGTATTAATAACTTGGAGGAAATGGCAGAGCGAAATGTGTCCAGTTTTGCTGACGATGCACAATAGGTGGGAAAGCATGTTGTGATGTGGACGGGTGAATCTGCAAAGGGGCACAGTTAGGTTGAATGGGACAAAACCAGGCATATTTGGTTTCATGTTGGGAGTGTGAGGTAATGCACTTATTTCAGAAGAGTCAAAAGGCAGTCCACTCTTTAAATCGAGAGAAACTCAAGAAAAGTGCGATAGAGAGGAATCTGGATGCTCTTGTGCCGTAAGAAACAGAGTCTAGTGACAGATTATTTATTTTTCTGGCAACAGGCTGGCCTTCGTTCTTGATGCTCACAATGGATGAAATGTTAGGGAAGGACTGACACTGAATGACCCGCAAATTAACCAGAGACGAAAATATGTCTCGTGCTATTCTGTAGGGCATGGTCATCGATGATTATTACTATCCATTAGCTCTCAACCATAATGTTGCTTTCTTGTACTTCTACTTCCTCATTGTGGTTATTGTTGGTTTGCTTGTAATCTACACCCATTGGATGACATCCACACTGTTCCCCGTGTTTTCCTGAATAGATTTGATATCCTTATCTCCTCAGAAACCAGGTAAATCGACGTTTTGGGCAGGAGCTCCATCCTGATGAACATCGATTTTCCTGCTGTCGGATGCTGCCTGATCTGCTGTGCATTTCCAGCGCCACTCTAATCCTGAGTCAAATCGCCAGCATCTGCAGTCCTCAATTTACCCTCCTCAATACTTACAATGTCTGACACATTTCAGTGGCCAGAATGTCGGAATCCACTTCGGAGTCACAGGTATAGGGATTGTTAGAAACATACTGCATTGCAAAGTCAAGAAAAAAACAATTGTTTTTGATCTCGGCCATTTTTATCCTCTCATTGTCTTGACAGCCGTTCTGGCTTGTTCAAACTTGTCGCACAATGTTTCAGTGATTCTCTTGACTCCAGGACCAGAGAGAACAGGCACAACTGCACATAAGCTGTCTATAATTTCAGTTTGTAAATGAGAAAAATATTATTTAATAAGTGCCAAGCAGCAGTGCTAACTGATCATTTTTGATTAAGACGCTGAGCTGGTGAGGGACAGATTCGGGCCGAAATCCTGGCCTTTTGGCAAAGGGAGCGGACCAAGGTCAAGCTCAGCAGTTGGCTTCAAATAGCCCTGTCCTTGCTTTCACTTCCTATAATTTACTATTTCTTCTATCGCCTCCTACTCATTTTCGCTTACACATCTGAAACTTCCGCCCTCTGTCCTTCCTTTCTTCCTTCTTTTCTCCCTTGCTTTCCTTCTTTGTTCCTTTGTTCCTTTCGTTCTTTATTTATTTCTTTAATTCTTTCTTTCTCTCTCCTCTTCCTGCGACCTCCCTCGCATTTCCTCATTGTTTCAGTCTTTCTTCATCCCGATTTCACCTTCACACGATTCTATCTCATGCATTCTCTCAGTATCTGCAATTCTTTTGTCCCATACATTTCCGAATTTTTTCCATGCTTGTATTACTCTTGCTCTTGCCCATGCTTTTTCCTTCCTCCCTTCCTCTCCATCATTTTTTTCCGTAAATAACTCCCTACATCTCGCTATCACTCTCTGACTCCCCGAAGCATTTTATTGCAGTTCTGTCTCTCTATCAATTTACAACGCTTACTTTCTATTCTTGCTTATTCCTGCTCTCATTTCTTCCTCTCTCTAGCTTCGTCACTGTCTCCCCTTCCTTCTCTCTCTCCCTGTCTCTCAGTAACACAGAGAAACTCCTCACAGTTTTGTGGAGTCCGACTCCCTCACTGCCATTTTTACTGTGTTTCTTTTGGAGGCCACGCAATCGGGAGGAGAAGGCACCCAATCTTCAGGAGTGTGAATCGATTCGCGAATCTCTAAATCACATGATTGACAGAAGTGGATGAACGTCTTCCCTGATTATTTTTGAGGGAATTCCTGAGTTGCTGTGGCCATTTATTTAGTTCTATTCTGTAATAAAGTGACATACCAGCATTCTGAATCTGGCTCTGATACAAAAGCTTTAATCTCCAATAATTTGACAGAGCCAAGTTCTTTTTAGAAATCACTGGATAATTACCTTTATTTATTTATTCCTTTGCTGTCAGAAAATGTATTGATATTAAAAACGCAGGACTCCAGAAGCGTAAATTCGTAAACATTAGGCGCACATTTCCTGATTTTTCTTTCATTGAAGTCAATTTCATAACCTTGCATAACATTCAAGGGTTGAATAGAATCCTACAATGTGGAAGTAGATCATTGCTGCGTAAAGTCAAAATCGATACTGCAGAGATCATTCTACCCCCTTGTCTATACTTAGTAGCCTGACTTTCACATGGCTGCCGCATCTAGGCAGCACATAGATGGATTCTACAAGCAATTTAGCATGGCCACTCCACCTGACCTGCACATCTTTGAATTGTGGAAGGAAACTAGAACACGCAGAAGGGACCCACATAGATCTGGGGAGAAAGTGAAAACTCTACACAAGCAGTCACAAAAGTTTGGATTCAAGCCCGGGTCGCTGGCGCTGTGAGGTAACAATGCTAATCTATCATCATATGGTAGATTGCCATATATCCCAGAACATTTCGCTGATTTACTGGACTAATGTTAATCTGATAGTAATCCTGTCAGTAATAGTTTATGGATTCTATGCTAAAGCCACTAAGATTTTTTCCTCTTTCTTTACCTTTCCTCGATTGTATAAATTAGCATTTAACTTTTTAACACACTAGTTCCTCACATTAATTTGCATTTAAGCATGTTTGTACGAATTGATACGTAGGACAGCGCCAGGTGTGGTAAGATTACATACTTTTCACTGTACCGCTGTACTTCTCTAACTGAGTACTCGTGACAATAATATCTAAAATCTGAGAAATCATCAATGATAGAGTATCTGCAATTTGATAGACTGAGGTTTGGACACTCAGCTACGTGCAGCCTTTGTGTTGAACACGTGTTACAGCATGTTTTCCAGTCTTTAGCCTTGCAATAAAGCAGCTTGAGTTGAACACTGAGAGACTGAATGAAGGCCTGTGACCGGTGTGTTCCGACTCAGAAGCAAATAATTAACAGACCGATCGACTGTCCAAAATGATCAGGTTGTTTTCCCTCACATCCCTAAAATGGAAGAATTTCTGTTAACCTTCTCTATCCCCAAGTGTTTAGCCTGCTCATCTATCCCTGAGGAGACGTTTGTCTCCAGTTGATTTTTAAACATTGGGGTACTCTTAAACAGCCAGATGCAAGCTGATGATGGCTCATATGGTGCCATGGAAGTGTTCCTGTCTTTATTGCAGGAGGTCTAGTTTCATAGCCATATTTCATCCAACTGAGAAAGCATGAAATCACCTATTAAAAGGGCGGGAATCAGAATTACGATTGCTCAGTGTCTGTTGAGGCCATCATTGTCATGCGGAAAAGCAGTGAAAGAGTCTGTTTAAAGCTGTGGCAATTCTGCGTAGCACGATGAATTTTCATCTTCGGCAGAGGTCTGGTGATTATGCCTTTATCATCACTTCCCCTTTCAATATGGTTCTGACGAGAGTTTCCTTTTCTATTACGTCTCTACTTCGAATGCTGCATGACACGACTGAGTGAGCTTCCAGCTTCCGTTCCTACAGCAGGTTCCAGTTAATCAAAATTGAAAATAATTTACTTCATTGCACAACTAAACCCTCTCCCAGTGCTTATCGGTGTATGCGTACCCGTCACTGAAACTCCCCCAATCTCAAACATTTTTTAAAAACAGACACCGAGATTTATCAGCAGTGCTTGGGCACCAATAAGTACCCCTCAACTAGACTAACAATTTCTTTGTTGCCATCATTGGGTGCTGGTTGCTTACAGACTGGCTCCCTGTCTCTCCTATAAAACATTCACAGGACTCATTAGTCATTAAATGTCAGGTCAGCACTACCAGACGTCACGGGATTATGGAATTACTGTCAGTTATTTACTGAAATTCTGCAACTTCTTTGTTGTGTTCTCTTCCCAGAAACTCACTTTGCTTTTTCTATCTATATGACTGACTCTACTTCACCTCATCTACCTGATTAGTCTTTCTCCTTGACCTCTTTCTCACTCTCTCATTCTCTTACTCTCTCCTCAGTATTTCCAACAGTCTCTCTGTTTCTGTTTCACACTTCTTTTCCTCTAGCTCTACATTGCTCTATTCCTGTGTGTCACAATCTGTGAACAGCCTTTCAATCATCCACCTTCACATAATTGCTATTTTGTCGATTTAAGAATTAATTAATTCAGTTGGCTGCGTGGCTGGTTTGTGACGCAGTGCGATGCCGACAGTAAATGTTTAATTCCCGTACCACCTTATTTAACGGCCATAAGAGATAGGACGGGAAGTGGACCTTTCGCCCACCCCCAAAGCATCCAACCTTGATCTGCGATACAAAGTGATCACAGCTAATTCAAAATTTCCTCACATTCACTTTCTGCCCTCTCCATGGAAACCTTGCTTCCCCAAATAATCAAAACTCTATCTATCTCGGCCTTCATTCAATGGAGAGCGTTTCTGACTGGAGAAGATCACTCTGTCAAGAAGGTCCACACGTTCACGAACACCGACAGAGCAAATTCTTCCTCTTCTTAGTTTTAAATTGACATGTCTTTATTCTGAGACTCTGGTTCTTGACTTTCCCACGAGGGAAACACCTCATCAGTATTTACCCTTTCATGAGCACTTACGTTCCCAGCATGTTTGATGTGGGAACTCCTCTCAGTCTTCTAAATTCCAGTGAGTAGAATCCAAGCCTTTCAAATCTTCGACAATAAGAAAACACTCCGCAAACCAGGAATCCTCTTCTTGTCGCTTCTCTGAACTTCTCCCACTTAAATGACATCATTCTGAAATAAGAGAATTGAAATTGCTCACGTTATTGTCTACGTTGTCTCGCCAGTGATTTGAACAGTGCAGTAGATCTTCCCGACTTTCCCAACTCCCTGAAATAAGGACTAACATTATTTCAACCTTGCTAATTACCTGCTTCCAATTCTTTGTTCTTCATGCACAGGCATCTCCAAATCCCCTGATTATGTAGTTTCTCCATTCAAATAATATACTGTTGTTTTGTTCTCCCTTTCAAAATAAACAAATTCACGTCTTCCCGTATGAAAGACTATTTACGATTTAATTTTTCCATTGACCTAAACTATCAGCATCACTCTACAAAGTGTTTGATTTCCTATCCTAAAGAACAGTTCTACCTATTGTTATGTCTTCTACATGTTTGGAGACAGTATGTTCAGGCCCTTGCTCAAACTCATTAAAGCTCATGGAAACACTACTCTCTCAAGTTCTCAACTCACCTGAGATTTGGTGACCCAATCATTTGTCCCAAATGGTTCAACGGTTCTCATGAGATAGTTGGCTCTGAAGCCGAAGCAGTCACCATCCTGCATGATCCTCTTTCTCAAGCTGTTTGGAATCTGTGCGCTCATTGTGAATGAATTGTATACTGATTTCTTGACTTGGAGTGAGACATGAGGAATAAAATTTGTAGATTGGCATTTAGCGCAAGAGGATTGCAGTTTTGAGGTAGCGATGCTTCACTGAAGTCACATAGCGCATCGATGAGACCACGACTGGTGAATTGTGATTGATATTGGTGTCCCTTTTTCAACCAGGACATTCTTGCGAGAGACAGTGTCGATCGAGATTGCTCCACCACTGAATGGGATTGTTATGGGTAAAATAATCTGTCTCGAAGTAAAAATCAGGGTTCAACAGTAGAGTTCATCGTGCATCGAAATTGGATCTCCGAACAGAGAGAGATGTCCGGCAGCACGGCTGTCAACTAAGAGCCTTCTCTCGCCCTCGGAGCGCATGTCACGAAATTTGATATATTTCATGACCAGGTACTGAGCCTTTCTTTTGGCAGCATGGTTTGTTTGGAGAAAACATTACAGAATCATTGCCTGTTTCAGAGGAATGTTATGTTACAAAATCAATGTCAGTTCCAGAAGATCGGAAAATGTCCATTAATGCAGTCATTGCTTGTAATCGTTTTTTTTCCTGAGAAGCAAGATCGTTTTCCATTACTGCAAATCTAAGGCAGTAACTATGCATAACAAGTAGTCTCAAATAGTTAACATTTCTATTGAAGGTGGTGGATGGTCTTAGACACTTCAGCGGGCAGTACACCTTACTAATGTGTAGTCTCTCCCCATCCACCTTAAACGGAGCATTTATGTCCTGCTATCTTCTTGGCCTCAGGCAGTGTCTATGCATGCTTCACTGTACTTTTCCAAATAAAGGCTCAGCGTCTTCTGAGCTCAGTGACCAACTTATGGCTCAGCGACCATTTTGTGTTTATGTGCCCATGTCAGCATGCCCCGTGTCAATGCCCACTTGAGGATCATAGATAATCTGATCACCCTCAACTCCACTTCCGATCTTTGTCACAATAACGTTCGATTCTCCACCTGATTAAAACAAAATCTCTCTATCAGGCCTTAAATGCACTTAAGTATCAAACCTAAACAGACCTCTGCAGTAAGTAATTCCACAAGAGATTCCTCCTCGGTCATAAATGGGTGACATTTATTTTCTGGAATACTGCTCTCCAGTTCTGGACTCTCCTATAAGGTCTTACAATTTTTTTTAGCATTTCGCCTACGTTCTGGCAAAATGAAGGCACGACTCCCGAGGCAAGTCCCCTTAATGCGGGAAAACGTATCCTTCTTGGCAGGCCTCGCTTCGCCACTCCTTCTCTCCACGTCACTCTGTCAAAATGGAGACCCGGCCCCCGAATTAAGTCCCTTTTAATGCAGAAAACTCCATCCTTCCCGACAGCCCGCTGCTCAACACGCCTTCTCTCCTCGCCACTCTGGTGAAATGGAGACCCGAATCCCGAGGACAGTCCGTTTTAATGCGGGAAACTTTCCCTTTCTGGCAGTCCTCACTTCACCACAACTTCTCTAATCGCCTGTCTGGCAAAATGGAGGCCAGACACCTGTGGTAAGTCCCTCTATGCGGGAAAACCCACACTTCCCTGCAGCCCTCGCTTCACCACTCCGTCTATCCTCACCGATCTAGCAAAATGGAGACCCGACTCCTGAGGTAAGTCCCTTTTAATGCTGGAAAACTCACCTTTCTCGGCAGCCCTTGCTTCACCACTCCTTCTCTCCTCACCGTTCTGGCAAAATGAAAGGAGGTTTTGTAAACCCTTATATCTAGCCTACTCCTGAATTAACGAGCCAACTAATCCTCCTAATCAGTTCTATTTTCGTATCCTTTTCGCAACAATATCTGGTTACAAATGAAAATCAGGGGACAGAGAAACTGCAATAGCTACTTGAAGCGACGGGGACGCAGTAGTCAAACAGCAAAGACTGGGATGCAAGATTGAGATTCAGGAAACATCAAAGATACATTTGCTAGGTCATCAAGAATTGTAGTTCGAGTTGACAATGATTGTCTCGAAGAACAAATGTAAACTTTCGTTGTTTTCGTGTGACAGCAAAAATTGTGAAAACATTCCTGAGAGAACTCAGTAGGTATATGTGCACAGGTGTCTCTTTGAATGCTGCACTGTGTACACTGAAATGTTTATTTACTTTATCACATTCAATTGCCTAATCGTGAACTTCTCTTTCTGGATTTATTTTCGTTTCAAATCAAGTGTAGAAGGAACAACACTTCTTCAATGTTTAAAACATTTGAAAAGGAAATTGCACCAGTATTGACCGATATCACAAACATGAACGTAACACCTGGCCATCACTTGCAAGCGTTATTCCCATTGTCGTAAATTCAATCATTGTTTTGAACGTTATGTTCACAAAATTATTACAGCAACTCAAACGATGCCAGTATTCCTGTGCTTTGCTATTTGACTGATGTTTTTTATGCAATCAACCTAAAAAAAGTCAGAATTTTGAACGCATCGCAAGCCATTTTTTTAATGTTCTCACGCTTTTGTATTCTATAATGCTTCTAAGCTCCTGCAAAGTCTCAAACGAAGTCAGACTTATTGATCTGCCTTCATTGCAGTTTGCACACATGCGCTCACATTTGACATGTAAGAGTGAAGTTGTGCAGGGAAAATCTACACAGAAGATATGACAAATTAATATATCAATGGTCGTTTCAGTTAACGAATGAATCCAGTACTTATTTACTAGAAAGAAAGCACTTACGTTTTTGAATAGAACCAATTGGGAAAACTCTCATCCAGTCACTGATCAACAAAGAAATGCATCTGGCCATCTCTCGAACAATACTGACCGGTTTTTTTTCAGTATTAAAAGCCACAATTTCCATTACCTCCAGCGGGATGCAACAACCAGACTCATACCTCCCTCTCTCTTGTCACCCTACCGCAAATACCATTCTCTCCCCGACACCCTGGCCCATTCCTCATCCACGTCTGACACCACCGACCCCAGCCCCCACTGCGACATTAAACCTTCCCCTGCAAAAACAAAAGGTGTAACGCTTGCCCTGTACTACATGCCTCATCTTGTGAACGCAAGCTTGCTTTGTCCTTCTTGGTCACCTTCTCTGCCGGATTTAGCACTGTCAGGAATCTGGAGATGTTTCCACCCAAATCCTTCTCCGTACCTAGGCTGCTGACGCATTTATTCTATAAATAATACCTGAATTTGATCTGAAAAAAATGCATCACGTTTCATTTTCCGGATTAAGCTCCATCTGCCTTTTCTCTATCAGAATCTGTAACTTGTCTATATATCAGTGTATCCCGATGTATCATTTGATACTTCCCAGCACTACCTGCAATTGTTGTATCATCTGCAAACTTACTAAACAGACCTCCCACATTTACCTTCAGATAATTTAAACGAAACAGACAGAACAAAGCTCCCATTATTGATGCCAGCGGAATACCAGTAGTTACCTATCCCGGATCTGAAAACTACCATTCCATCCCACCTCTCTGTCTTCTCCGACCAAGCCAGTTCATCTCGCCAGCACAGCACGGATCCCACGAGAATCTCCATTTTCTTCCGGCCTCTCATGCGTTATAAAATGCCTTGTAAAAGTCCACGTGAAAAACATCCATTGCCCTTCCCTCAACAACCGTCTTGGATCCTCCTAAAAAAAACAAATCCAGTTGCAGAGTTGAACGTTTCAGCAGAAATCAATGCAACCTGTCGCTAGAAGTCAATTCGCGTCCAAATTTCAAATTACCCGTTCAAACAGTCTTTTCTCCAACACCTCCAGCACTGACATCAACAACGATAGAATAATCAGTGAGATTATCTCTGTTTGATTTCTGACACAGTGGAATATCATTAGTCATTCTCCAGCCCGCTGGAACCTTGCATGAGACCAAATATTTGTGTTACATCTGCAGCTTTTTTCCTGCTTTGCCTCGAACAGCATCATGGGACAGATCACATCTGGCACTGGAGGATTTGTCTGTCGTAATGCATTTCAAGATACCCGAAATTAATTCCTTCAATACATTGAATGCGATGGAATGCGGGTACGGAAAAACATAACAGGTCAAGCAGTATAAGAGGAGCAGGAGAGTCGACGTTTCGGGCAGACAATTTCATCATGGGTTGGAAGGGGAAATGGGCTTAGAAACAAACAATGTTTGGACTGGGGGCAAGGGAGGTGGCATGGCAATATCTGGATGCACGATCGATGTCAGTGGGAAGGGTGGAACTGATAGAGAGAAAGGATATGGCCAGGATAAGTGTGTGAGGTGGACCGGAAGGGCTGCGCCTGCTGTGACGTTCGAGGTGGGGATATTTGGAAGCTAGTGACATCCATGTTGAGTCCATAAAGTTGTAAGCTCCCAACTTGGAAGATGAGGTTGTCTGCTTCCAGTTTGTGTGTTGCCTTGTTTTGATGGTGGAGGCAATAAAGCATGCACATGTCATTCCAGGAGTGGAAGAAATAGTAGAATTGCCTGACAACCAGGAGTTGACATTGTTTCAAGCTTGCGAACTAATGACATTTGCTGAACTGATCCCCCAGTTTGCACTCCTCTGTTCGATTTAGGTGAGGCCACATTGGAGGAAAGTATGCAGTAAATAAAGTTCAAGGAAAGGCAGATACATTTTGGAAAAACTTGGAATGATGCTTTGGGGCTTTAGATAAAGGTCAGAGGGGAGGTGTGGTTGCAGGTTTTGTGTTTTCTGCGACCGCAAGCAAAAAGGCCAGGTGTGGAAGAGTGGTTGGTGGTTATATGGACCGAATGATTGAATGCTGAGCAGATTGGTGTGGTGAAGTACTCACTGAATTTACTTCAGTGGTGGCGTCACACTGCAGGTGGAAAAGTGGCGGAGTTTGTTGTGTGGGATTTGGAGATGGGTTTTTTGGGGTAGAACAGTGGCTCAGTGGTTAGCACTGCTGCCTTACAGCACCGAGCACTCACGTTCCATTCCCACCTCCGGCGACTATCTGCATGAAGTTTGCACATACTCCCCCCATCTGTGTGAGTGTCTTCCGGGTGCTCCGGTTTCTTCCAACAATCCAAACATGTGCTGGTCAGGTGACAATGCTAAATTTTCCAAAGTGTCAGGTTTAAATGTTGGGAAAACTGTCTGGGTGGGTTTCTATTCGGAGGATTTGTGTGGATAATTTGGACACAAGGGCTGGTTTCCATAACGTAGGGAATCTAATCTGAAGTCTACTTCAATATAGGGGCCATTATGTCCTTGATGTGGTTGGTGGTTGGTGGTGGTAGTATTTGAAAGCAATATTGTTTTAGATGCGGCTGATGGCATCATTATGGTGCGTAATTTACGTTCCTTGAATTATGAAGACACTAGGGATGTTCTGGAGTGGAATCGTCACCTGAGGAGCACATAAAGAAGAGATGGAAGGAAATGGGATAATGGGATTGCATCATTTCAGAGGGACAGTTGGAAGATGTGTAGTTGAGTTAGTTGTGGGAGTCAGTGACTTTGAAATTGATATCAGGACGAAGTTGATTGTCGAAAATTTCAAAGTAGATTTCCAGGAAAGGAATGGAGTTGTCAGAGATGGCTCAGATCAATTTGAATTCGGGGTGAACAGTGTGGGTGAAGTTGATGAACGACTTGAACTCGTCAGTCGGAATGCTACAATCAACCCTACATGCTGGTGGACAGCTATGCCATCTCCCCCTCCCACTCCCTCAGTGAAATGTCCATAATGGGGCTCTTCTTCATTCAAAATATGGGCACAAGCAAACTGTTGGAAGAACATCTCTCTTTCCAGTTCTGGAGCTTACAACCTTTTGACCTCACATATAATTCCTCTGTTACCACATCCCCTCGATAATCTCCACACCACTCCCTTGACCAGGCCAAATCCCTCCATCTTCCCTCACTTTCTATGTGCATCCAACTACCGCCATTCCAACTACCGCCTATTTACCTATCTTTCCCCGAGCCCCATCCCACTTCCTCTATTTATTTTTCAGCATACTCTCCCCTCCAGGTCTGATGAAGGATTTTGCCAGGACATCGACTCTCCTGCGTCTCTTGTGCTGCTTGACCTGCTGCACATATTTCACCACCACATTTTATCAGGTCTGACTTTCGAGCATCTGCAACCCACACCATCTCCTTCACTATGTTGAATTGTTTTAAAGTATTCACACACTTTTCCATAATCTCAATATTCCTCATGCCCCCTCTTTAGAGAACACTGATTAAGGATCTCACCCATTCCTTGTGATTCTGCACATAACTCTATTACTTTATTCATGAGTGAGCTTAGTCTTCCCTCAGCTAGCCTCTTGCTCCTAAACATTACATGTATATGAATTGCCTTAGGAATCCCCTTATCTTTGTTGACCAAGGTTATTTCATGGACTCATTTTGCTCTCGAACCTCCCGGTTTTACTTCCTTCCTAGGTTCGATATATTCTTCAAAACCTGGTCTGTTTTTCTTGATTGCCCACACATTGGGTTTGCTCCCTTACGTGATAAATTTGAAAACCTGTCATCAAAGGTTCCAGAGTCATGCCATTTTTGTCCATCGTTTTCACAAGAACATGCCAGTTCAACTCTCGAAGCCGTTGACGTGTAAATGTGTCCAGGTAGTGAGTTGTTGATTTACATTCAAACAGTCTATTCTCAACACACAATATCTGATTCTTGCCAAATTCGATTATAGTTAACATTGCCCCCTAGTTTAACAACTTCAGCTGTTGTCGAGTGTTGTCCTTCTCCTCAAGAATTTGAAATCTTAGGGAATTATGGTCACTATTCCCTCAATAGTGGGAGTTTGATGACATTGACTCTCAGCAAAATCATTCAAAGGAATATCTCCCTCAAAACAGCTGTAATACTCTCTTGAATCATTAATGCAGTCTTCGTCATTTCTGACTGCTGCTCTGGTTCCGACCTATCCCTCCCTGGCATTCTAACTTAAACATTCCCGAATGCAACTATCAAACTTCACTCCCAGGATTTTCGTGCCAATCCAGTTTACTTTCAACCAGTCCTTCTCGTAAAGGTGCAGTTTCAATTACATACTGGTGAAGTGTTGCATTTTGGAAAGTAAAACAGGGCAGGACATATAAAGGTAACAGTGAGGTCCTGAGGATTTTTGCTGATCAAAGAGGATTTGGAGCGCATGTTTTAAATTTCTTGAAAGTGTAGTCTCAGGTCGATAAGAAATTGCAGAAGGTTTTTCGTATGTTATCATTAATAAAATTATACGGGGTATGGATAGTGTAAATAGACAAAGCTCTTTCGCTGGTTTGGGAGACGCCAGAACCAGTGGACACAGGAATAGTGTCAGAGGGGAAATATTAAGCACAAATATATGAGGTGATTCACTTTGGAAGGAGCAACAAGAAGAAAGAGTACTGAGCTAATAGTAAGATTATTGGCAGTGCAGATGAGTAGAACGATCTCGGTTTGATGGACATAGATCTCTGAAAGTAGCAACACAGAATTAGACGGTTGTTAATTTGGCATGTGGTGTGTTAGCCGTTATTGATCGAGGATTTGAGTTTCGGAGCCAGGATGTCATGCTGCAACTCTCCTCTCCCTCTGGTACAGCCGCACTTAGACTATGGTGTACAGGTCTGGTCACCGCAGGAAGGACGTGCAAGCTATGGAAACGGTTCAGAGGGGATTTACGAGAATGTTGCTTGGTATGGAGGGAAGGTCTTGCGAGGAAATTGCTGAGGATCCTGAAGCCGTTTTATTGAGAAGAAGAAGGATGAGACATGAAACATACAAGATAATCAGAGGGTTAAATCGTTAGGAAAATGAGAACCATTTTCTTCGAATGGTGATGGCGAACACGTGGGGGACAAACTTTTTAATTGATGGTCGATAGACATGAGAGAGATGTTTGAGCTATTTTACTTACTCAGAGAGCAGTGTGGAAGTGGACCGATCCGCCTACGATAGCAGAACACTCGCCACATGTAAGGGTTTTCAAATGGTCATTGGATAAACATATTATTGAAAATGGAATAGTGTGTGATAAAGGGACTTCAGATTGTTTCCACAGATCGGGTGCGACATCGAGGTCCGAAGGACCTGTACTGGGCTGTATTATTCTATTTTTTGTGTTCTGTTTGAAAGGGACTTACGTGTCAACCTTTTGTCACAAAGGTTGCTGTGTGTATAGAATTAGCTTCCAGAGGAAATGGTGGATGCTGATGAAATGACAACATTTAAAAGACATCTGGATGAATGCCTGAGTCGAAAGAGTTTCGAGGGATATGGAGCAAGTCCTTGCAAATGGGACTAAATTAATTTAGAATATCTGCGTGACATGGGCGGTTTGGACGGAAAGATTCGATGATTCTCTGTCCCACGTTCTCTGGGGGATATCTCAATGATCTGCATTCCTTAAGCTTGCCCCGTCCCAAACACACATGCCACCAAATTAACCATGTATTCAATATACTATGTCTCAGGTCCGAGCCTCATTTTCACGTACTATGGAGAGTAATGCTGAGATTAATACTCGAGGGTTCCTTCTTTTTGGACCTAACGAGCAGATCTTTGATGCAGGACTTCATACCAATGTCATTCTGGCCAATGCAGTCAATTGTTTCAGTCTGTCTGCTGTGGACGTTATTATGGCCGTAATTTAGTTAACTCAGTGTTGCCATGTATGCCCGCGATCATGCCACAGGGTTACAGTAAAAATTAATGGCAGTGCATTGTGATGGATTAGTAAAAACACTGGGAGATGAGCTAATACTGAAGTTGATGGTGTTGTAATGTGGTAGATTAAGAACGATGGAAGGAACCAAAGTGGCAAACGATCATTGCTTTCTGAAGATAAATCAAGCCAGCTTGATTGGCTATGTTAATGGTAACCAAAAAGTGCGGGACCAACAAACTGTATAAAATGGAGGAGAGAGAAAAAAATAAACTGTGGGGAGCCAGAAAAGCCGTTTTGCTGGCTCTCGCAACTTTACTTTTGTAAGATTAAAATTTAATTTCGTGAAGGATTTTCTGTGTCTCTTTTTTTTATATTTTATCGAGAACATGGCATGTTTTTTTTTTATCCACAACACTGTCCGCCCGTTTAATGATGCTGCGAAGTTTCTTTTGCATTCATTTAAACACTACCACAACAACCAAGTTCAAATTTAAACATATGATCTGTCAAGCAAGGATACCTTCTGGAATTTGTCTTTTTTTACCATTACCTAAAGTCGTAACAGTTTCAAAGTGTTAAATCTGCTGATTTTCTTAATTTCTTCCTGTAACATATTTAAACACTGAAACTACTTTATGATACATACTGAGCTTTTTTGTCTGTTTCAGTCAGGTCTATTGCATTAGTTACTCTTAGCGTTAAAATGACTGTATTAATTTATTTATATTGAATAATGCCAGTACCAGATCGAAACAACGATTCGAAGTTATCGTGTCTCTAGTGGTGTACATCAGCTATAAATAGGTTCATCGCAATCCTAACTTCAACAGTAACGAGATACACATTCATTATTCTTCTCAAAAATGCATGCTTCTGCAAAAGTGCCAATATTAGTGTCTTAATACTCTGAGAGTAGTGTACGCTTGGAATACTGATGTTGAATCAGATGTTTTGAAAATAGCTATGTATTTATAATATTCTGAGTGGGCTCATAAACTTCTAATTTTAATCAGTGAAGCGTCACAGTACCACAATATGCTTTTGTTGTTTATGCATTAAAATCTAAATTTAAATAAATCACCGAGAAAGTGAAAAATGACAATCAATAGTTTTCCTTCTCGTTTCAAGGTTTTCTTTTCTTACACACACAAGCTGGTTCGCTCAGATAGTTATTAAAGATGAGTTATCACCCATGTCCACTTTATATTTTTTACCTGATTCCCATTTGACCATTTTTCCATTCTAAACTTGGCTTTCTCGACTTTCCTGGAGTATGCACCATTGGCTGGTTTAGCACGATCATCCAAACATAGATTCCCATTAGAAGATGTTGGATAAGTTGTCGTTTTGAACCACTGCTGTTCACTTTATGCAAGTACACCGAAATGTAGTTCGGGATTTAGTTACAAGATAGTGACACGGCTGCACTGAAGGAGAGAAAATATACTTCCAAGTCAGGGTGATGAAAAGCTGTCTGCTGTTATTCCCAGTACTCTGCGATCTTTGCCCTTCTTTCAGGTAGTTGCTATGGGTAAAAACGGTTCCATCTCACGGTTCTTTTTGAACTTCTGGAGTGCACCTTGTAGATGATATGGACAATTAGTAAATTGTGTTACAGCTGGAAGGTGTGCTTGTTCATCGAAATGGTGACAGTCAAATGAGCTACATATTTATAGGAAATGCAGTCAAACATTCTTATTGGAACTGTCTACAAGCAGTAAGCATTGCATTGCATATCTTCTGCCTTGTAGAATGTGTTCAGGAATTGAGGATTCATCAAGTGAGACATTCAAGCAATTTCTCTGTGATTTTTCTGAGATGGCAAATGTCTGGCACGAAAGTTGCATGATTATTTGCAACTTCACACTGGTAGTGCAATTCAATGTCATTTGTTACAGAAGCTGATGAGCTGCGGATGAAATTGAACTTTAAGCAACGCTAAGTGAATGGCACCAATTCTACCTAAAACTTGGAGAAAAGACCAGCGATGTATCACCTCAAGAGGATTGTTTATTTTTTGTATGGTTTTGTCATTATTTAATACGTTCAGACATGAAACAACATGTTTCCTGTTACCATTTTCGCATCGTTATTCCTTCTGTTTGATTATGAAACGCAATCGAATTCCTCACATATGTATATCATAGAAAATATCTCAGTATAAATTTTCTCAACTATTTTCTTTGTGGATTAAATTATTATTTGTGATTGACATTCTTGTTAATGAACCATCTGATTCAATTAGGTGAGCACTAATTTTCTCAGTTGAATACAACATAAGTGACACAGATTCCATGCCATACTTTTGCCAAACTGACAAAGTTGTCTTCACTTTGTCTATCCATACGACTGTGACTCTCTAAGTCTACAATGTCTGCCTCTCTCCCTCTCTCTCTCTCTCTCTCTCTCTCCATCTAATACATAGAAACTTACTCTCGAACTCTGTCCGTTACAGCCAAACTGCTGACCATAGTGTCACTTTCCCGAGGAAGATTTGGTATGCCAGGACACCTCACTCGGTACCTTGTACTATGGTGACAATGAATTGTCTTGTTATGACAGTATCAGTGATTTTAAGTCGGCTTCTGGCAATTTGTTTTCCATCAAGTTCACAGAACCTCACGCAGGGATGTCACGTGATAATTTGATTTACCTATGCTTCTCGAAACTGCACTGTGTGGTTGACTGCCGCTTTCACCTTTGATCTGTTCCTAACAACTTGTCACCGGGAGCACAATAAGACGTTCTGAACAGAAAACTGTCGCAGCTGTAGCTATAGGAATGTGCTATGCTGTTTGAAACGCATTACAGTTCACTTGGTATATGAGCCCTTAAATATCATTAATAACGCAGGCTGGTCCTGCAACATAACAGAGATCTATCGTACACCTCTTGTATGGAGATTGCTTGACAGTTTTGCTCGCATTTAAACCCCATGTCTCCTTATTTTGCTGTACAGAATGTTAGACATATTAGTTAGTCGAATCCGAAGGAGACTCAGCTACCACAACAATGAAATTAATAAATGCAACAGAAATGGAGAGCCATCTTGGGCAGTTTACTGTTTTATGTTTAACGTGCGCTGCACATTTTCGACTTATGTAAATTTCAGGCGGTAGCTACTCTATCTGTTCCAATCCGAATGACCCCAAATTTATTCTGAAGTCAAGTACGTACATGCTACAACTCTTAAGTTCATGCACCGATGCGTGCATTTATGCAGGGACACAGGCAAAACTCAGAGGTCAGTTGAAACAAAGTTTTAAATAGTTTTCCAAATTTATTACGAAATGTCATAAACAGTGAATCCGGCTGAATATCTTGATGTGACTTTAACAGTTCAGTAAATCCACAAGCAACAGTATGACTCTGTAGTTCAGCAATTCTAGAAAGATTATCATCAGGATGCCCAAGCTTGTTAATTCACACTAATGAAAGAACAATCAAACATCAATCCGTTTTATTTTATATATTGATGGCAGCCAAATGCGAAAGTTATTTTTTTTTCAGGGTTTGCCTCTTCTGCCGGCCACAAAGGCTTAGCATAAGAATATTTCCTTTTGAAGTAGATGCGTAAGCTCCGAATGGGAAAATACTCATAGTCCCGACGAAAAGTAAATGTCATGATCAAGGCCAGGATACCCTCAAAATATTTCAAGAATGTAACCAAACCCTTACTTCTTAGTTTTATGCAGATGTGAAGTTGACATCCCAGGTAAAATGTAACAGGTGAAACCACTCGTTGTTAAGCACAACAGAAATAACATAAATACTAACTGTGAAACACGAACAAAAGAAAAATACATGTGGAATAACTTAACTATTGGAAAGTTATTTGTCCAGAAAACCAACTTAACTAAGGAGCATTTCGAATTTACGTAACATCACTTTAACACACCCCTTGCCAAACGTTAAATCCAAACTCAGATTATTTCAGGCAGTCAAAATTTCCGACTAAAAGTCATGCAGGAATCATCTGCTGAAACTTGGAACAATTCACCACAACAGCAATTTTTTTTTTCACTTTTACAAGTAAAGTAAGGTGGAGAGAAAAATGGACTCGGAGAATTGGCCACTCCTCTGCCTTTGTTAATCTGTACCTTTGGTACATCTGCTATCACAACGTCTCTTGAAAAAAAAACGAGGACAAAATAACCTTTTAAAGTGACAGCTTCCTCACAATGCCCACCTTAAAAATCTGTTCACAAAGGTGAATTCACTTTTGGATTCATTATTCTCACTTTTTTAATATACCACATTATATGTACATGATATTTCTGCTGTTTACTCCTGCCACTGAAAACCTCCATATTTTCATTCAAGTCTCGATAATGCGTCGCAAATTGCGCTGTCTCTTCCTAACATTTATAAGTTTCAAATTGAATAGCTGCAATAATAAGGTCCATTTAAACAATCTACATTTTGTTCTGCTAAAATTTGTCCTTTAATGAGTTTTGATCGCTATATATAATTGTCACAGGAACATTCCCGGCAAAATAAATGTCAAAATGCTGTAACGTCAACACCGAGTTTAAGGTCTCCTTCTCAATTGTTGAATACTTCTGATGATATATGTTCAATTTCTTGGCGAAATACCGGCAGGTCTTTCAATCTTCTCGCCATCTTCCTGCGAGAGCACAGCACCAATACTCACATCACACTCATCGATATCCCTCTTGAATGGTTTTGGCTAATACTGGGGCAGTCGTTAACACAGCTTTCATGCTGTGAAATGCCTTTACACAGTCTGCCGTACACTGAAACATTGTGCATTTTTCTCAGTAGTTCACTGAGTGGAGCAGCGCGCTGCTCAATTCAGTACGAATTTCCAAAAAAACCCACTCAATCACAAGAATTGGAGTTCTGTTCTTTTAGTCGAGAATATGACAAAATCAGAATAACCTTTGTTTTCACTTTACATGGTGCGGTCTGTCCGTATTTGCTAACAAGGATCAGGAATGTGATGTGAGCTTTTGAACTAATCTGACTCGGAGCTAACCTCTCCAATTCCATGATTATCCATCAATTCAACCAACGACAACTTAAATGCCCTTAATGATGGCGATTCTACGAAGTTGGCAGGCAGGGCGTTCCAATACTACTCTCTTGGAGAAGAACTGACATCTGACGTCAGACCTCTCTCTATCAGTTCTAAATTTAATCGTTGTCCCGTCGTGTGAGCCATCTCAAAACTAGGGAAACCACTCCCACTCTCCACAATATCCCATCATTTCATCGTCTTTTCTGTCTCTGTCAAGTCAGCTCTAACTATCTTCTATCAAAAGAAAACAGCCTAAACCCTGACACCTTTTCCCAATAAGACGATTCGTCCATACTAGGCAACATCCTGGTAAATCTCCGATGCACACATTCCAAAACTTCCACATGCTTCCAGTAATGCAATGCTCCAAAGGCGAACGCACCAGAGTGTGATATTGCTGCAACATGACCTCATGGTCACGAAACTCAATTCCTCTACGAATAAAGGCTGATCACAGTATACCTTCTGAACAACCCTTTCAAACTGGGTTGCAACTTTCATGGATCTATTCACATGGACACCGAGATCTCTCTGCACATCGACAGTACCACGTATATTAGTAAAGTGGATCACCTCACAATTTTCCGCATTAATCATCATTTGACACCTCTCAGCCCAGTTCTGTAGCTTATCGAATGTCATCTGTAACCTGCAACATCCTTCAGCACGATCTTCAACTCCCCTGTATTTAGTGTCATTCGAAAAGTAACTAGCCCATCCTTCAACACACACTCATCCAGGTCATTTGTGACAATTAGAAACGGCAGTGGCCCCATACCAGATCC
The DNA here is from genome assembly GCF_020745735.1 of Hemiscyllium ocellatum. Lineage (NCBI taxonomy): Eukaryota > Metazoa > Chordata > Chondrichthyes > Orectolobiformes > Hemiscylliidae > Hemiscyllium > Hemiscyllium ocellatum. The sequence continues at coordinate 674,953 of NW_026867549.1, forward strand.
ACGAGGGAGACCACAAGTAACTGAACTCCAGGATGATCATTTTCCATCAACCACCACAGCCTGTCTTCTATCCGCTCGGCAATTCCTGACTCAAACCGCTGAATCACACTGAAAGCAATGCCTCTGTATTTTGTGCAATTGGCTGGCGTGGGTAACAATAGCAAACGCATCATTGAACTCCATATACACCATATCAACCATTTTACCATCATCTAACTGCTTCGTAGACGTCTCGAAACACTCAATAAGCACTGTGAGGCACAACCTACCCTCACAAACCCGTGTTGAATATCCGTAATTAAATTACTGCTTTCCAGATGATGATGAATCCTATCTATTATAATGCCTTCCAGAACCTTAACTACAACCGAATTATGGCCAATAATTGCCAAGGATGCCTCTCTTCCACTTATTGAACAAGGGAACCACATTTACTATCCTCCTGCCGTCTGGCACTATGCATTAGACTATGACGACATAAACAACAGAGCAGAAGGCTCTGTCATCTCCCCCCAGCGCCCAGAGAATCCGAACATAAATGCCATTCGGCCCAGGAACTTATTTTCACACATTCCAGAATTGCTAAAATGCCCTGCTCATGAACCACAATCCCGTCCAGACTGGATCTCAACATTGTACTCAACAAAATTGTCTTTTTCCAGTGGAATACTAACGTGAAGTGTTCATCTAGCGCCTTCCTTATTTCCTCGGTCACCACTTACAATTTCTCACAACTGTGCTTGACTGGACCTGATCGTGCCCCCGTCATTTTTTTAATTCCAGACAGACCTGTTGAAAGCTTTATAGTTTTCCTTGATCTACCTTCCAAAGTCTTCTCAAGTTCTCTCATGGCTCTTGGATGCTCCCTGTTTTTGACCTTCCTGCCTAACGTGGTGCTCACAAGCGACCCAGCAGAACCTTACCGCCTCACCTTCACATAATCCTCCTTCCTCCTCTTGACAAGATATTCAATTTCCTTTGTAAATCACGGTTCCCTCACTCGACCACTTCCTCTGTGCCTCATACGTATATACATATTTAGGACACGAAGTTGCTGTTTCTTGAACAAGCTCCACATTTCAATACGCGCAACCCCTGCATTTTCCTTCTCCAACCTGTGCATCGTAAATCTAGCCTAATCGCATCATAGTTGTCTTTATATCCACCTATAACTCTTGCCCTGCGATATATCCCTATCCCGTTGAATCACGAAAATAAGTGTAACCGAATTCTGGTCACTACTGGCAAAGTGTGCACCTCCCACTAAATCTAAGATTGGCCTAATTTATTGCATAAAACTAAATACAATTTTGTATAGCCGCTTGGTGGTCTATCAACATACGGTATCAACAAACTCTCTGATACATTGGACAGATACTGACCCATCTAAACTACTCGACCAACAGCATTTCCAGTTAATAGTTGGAAATTTAAAGGCCACCAGAAAAGTTTCCCTGTTACTTTCGCTCCTGACCAAAATTTTCGTGGCAGTTATTTCCTTTTCATCTTTGGAACTTTTCGAATGTCTATGGAAACCTTCGAACATAGTTACCTCTCTTCCCTAATTCGACCTATAGCCCATTCTGCCTCAATAGACGAGTCCTCATCAAACATCCCTTCTGCCACCGTAATGCTGTCCTTCACTAACAATGCCACACCTCCCCCTCCTTTACCATCTTCCCTGTTCTTATTGAAACATCTGAACATCGGAACATGCAACAACCTTTGCTGTTCCTGCTCTATCCATGTCTCTGTACTGGCCATAGCATCGAAGTCCCAGGTAACAACCCATGCTGGAAGTTCATCCACCATATTCTGCACGTTTCTGCGTTATCCACAGACACATTTGAAACTTACTTCCTGCCTGCAGGTGTGCTTTTGCGACCTTGATACCTTACTTATTACGTTACTACTCTCAACCTCCTGCACACTGGAGCTATAATTCAAGTTCTCATTCCTCTGCTGAAGTAGTTTAAACACTCCCGAAATGCATTAGCAAATTTTCAACCACCACAGGCTATTGGTACCCGTCTGGTTCACGTGTAGATCATCCCGTATGTAGAGGTCCCACCTACTAAAGAATGAACCACAATTATTCAGTTATCTGAATCCCTCCCTCCTACATCATCCCTCTGGCCACGTGTTTTACTGGTCTTTTTTGCCCTCTTCTCCGTCTTGCTAGCACGTGGCAGGGGTAACAAACAACAGATAACACTCCAACCTTACATCCCCATCCGTTATCCTACCTATGTCTTTGGTGCCTATATGGACCCCGACGTAGGACTGCTCCCACTCCCGGCTTAAGGATTCCGAAATTACAATCAGAAACAGCACTGACCCTGGAACTTGGAAGGGAACACATCAACCGCGAATCTCTCTCATTCCTACAGAATCTCCTATCTTCCCGTTAACTATGGGGTCCCCAATGAATCATGTTCTCCTACTCTCCGATCTTCCTATCTCAGCAATAGGTACATGGTCTGTGCTGGAGACCTCTTCCCCATCGCTTCCTTCTGTTGTTTCGTGACTTCCCAACACTACTCATATCAGTGCACTTGTTAATTAGTGGGACGGCCCCATGCAATCCTCGCACTGTCTGCCTGTTCCCTTTCCATCACATGGCTGTATCCCATCTACCGTTTCAGCTTTGGCGAATTCACTCTTAACCAGTTTGTCACCAAGCCTCCCTCCCGAAGTCGATCGAAAAGTTCCAATAAATGCTGCAAATGTTTCTTCTATGTGTGACTAAAATCAAAAGGTCGTTGATACAAAACAATTGGATAATTCAGAAATTATTTTATTGGTGATTCTTTAAATTTGTGGCGTGCGCACTTTTTTCATTTCAAGTGAGATGAATTCATATTTATATCGTCCATTCAGTGTTATGAATGATGAAGCAAAATTTTCTCTTTCCAATGAACGTACCTGGCAGTTTCCTCCAATTTGGAATTATACGTTGCTTGCCCCACATCTGAAACACAGTCTTCCAAACAGGGGATCGGATAAGAATCAGACTTCGCCACAAAATTGACTTTGTGATAGTCTACACATAACCTGCAGGTACCATCTGGTTTTGACAATATTACTGTGGGTGTGATCCACTCATGGTAACTCACTTCGAATATGTTGCCTTGGAGCATTCGTTCAATCTGTTTTTGAACCCTTGACAACTTTAGAAGTCGAAGTCTATCAGGAAATAGTTTAATTCGAACAGGATTGTCTATATCTACATCATCCATAGTTACATTAGCACTTCCTAGCTTAATCCCACATATCTCCCCATGCAAACTGAATAATTCTTTTAGGTCATATCGTTTTCCCTATTGAGTGTAACTCAATGATTAATTGAAATTTTTGACAACATCCCCATTTTCCAATGTAATTTGAGGAATGTCCAATTTTAAATGTTTGAACATGATTCTTCACTGTATGCTGTAACCAGGAAGACATTTTCTGTTTGTTTTCTGTCCCTGTCAGAATACCTTTTCAGCATATTCACATAACACATTCTGTGAGATTCCTTCCTGTCTGGAATCATTTAAGATAGTTCACCTCACTCAATCTCCTTTCGATCAGACAAGATCCACGACAGTTAGCTTACGATGGTTCATGCCTCACTGGGTGTAACACGAAGAGTTTATCTCCCTGAGAAAAGTAACGAGTTTTTGATTACTTATCTGCTTTCTGCTTCATCGTATATTCACTGATTTCTCCTTCCAATTCAATCAAGGTGATATTATTACCTTGCTACCATCTAGTGAGGGATGGAAAACGGGATATGTTTTCTATATTACCGAAGTTGCCTGATTTCCTACTTTCTTTTCGGCCATATTTGGCTGCGGTCCTAACTCAGGCCGAGCAAAATCGTTAGCCAGGAGATGTTGTATTCCTCGTTCAAAGAGTTCCTTCAGCACCACTGCTCAACTTTTCACTGGCCAGTCGAACCTCACTCATCATAATTAACCAATTCTTGTCTCACCATGAATTCCCAGTACTTGCACTTTTTCTCCGAATTGACTTTCTGAGTTACATTTCTCCTCATAGAGTCATAGAGTCACAGAGATGTGCAGCATGGAAAAGACCCTTCGGTCCAACCTATCCATGCCGACCAGATATCCCAACATAATCTAGTCCCACCTGCCAGCACCCGGCCCATTTCATCCAAACCCTTCCTATTCATGTACCCATCCAAATGCCTCTTAAATTTTGTAATTGTACCAGCCTCCACCACTTCCTCCGACAGTTCATTCCATACAAGTACCACCATCTGCGTGAAAAAGTTGCCATTTAAGTCTTTTTTTTATATCATTCCCCTCTCACTCTAAACCTATGCCCTCTGGTTGTGGACTCGACGACCCCATCTCTCAACATTATCCCTTATCTGTCAATGCTGTAATTACTTCACCTGCTGCTCCTGCCGGTGAGTAAACCTGAACCTTGTGAGCAAATGGTTTACTAAGGTCGGGCACTTCCTCATTAACAAACTTCCCACCAGACTGTAAAATCTGGTGCAGCTTTTCAAAAAGAACTGTGCCTACCTTTACCACTGTAACAAGATTCACTAACTATCCTGTTTTGCGATATCTGCGTTCCCTGAGCGTTTTCTTTCCACCCATTATGTGGCCGAATTTATTGCAGTGAAAGCACCAGATATTTTTAACTACTGTCTACCCCTCATGGCTCTGATCTTTACCATCTGGTAAGCTAACGTTATTATTTTCATCGAGAGCTACTTTCCCCTTACGACTATCCGCTTCACGGATGTCTATCCTTCAAGGATTTATATTGAGGTTGGAAGCCAAAACTTGATGTATGAACCAACTGTTAGTCAACAGCCATTTCAGCTGCGAATTTTGCTTTTGTATATCTCTGTTCTTCTAACTGGTTGTCTCTATCTCAGGAAGTCAAGATTTTAAATCCCTGAAATTAATCGTATCTCTAAAAGCGTCAAATGATTGGCATATTTTAATGCCCATATCTACTTATCAAAATTACTTTGTTTGATACTTTCAAACTTACTGTTTACATTGTCTGTCAGCGTCAGGCACATGCTGACATACATTGCAGATGGCTTTCTTTACGTACTCATAGTGCCCTAAACCCTCCTCTGATAGTGATCTAAATACCACACCAGATCTCCAGTGCAGCTTTGTTTGGATCAACAAGTCTCATGTGACCTCTGGCTACTGCATTTCTTTCTCCACTTTTTCAAATGTAATGAGAATAGCATCGACATCTCTGCTCTCAAATTTATGCTATGTTTGGATGTATTTAAGCATATCCCTGCAAGGCATTTGGCGACAACATTTGGGTTTGGACAACATCTCCACCTTCCTCACTAAACCTACTTTCTACATTCATCTCCGTGGATTTGAGTCAACTTTGCTGTACGAGTGCTAATTTCTGAATTTGGAACTCTCTCTCGCTTTCTCCTCTCTAATTTCTCCCTTCTTTTCTCTTCTTCCCCTTTCTATGCTCTCTCGCTCTCTCTCTCTCGCTCTCTCTCTCTCTCTCCAGTCTTTCTCCTAGGGCCTTCCACGACTTTTGCTTTTTTCTGCAAAAAAGATGTTTCCATTTCTTTTTATCACGCCAGGGCAAGTCATATTCTCCCCTTCTTCTAACTGTCATTAAAACTGGTTTGTTTCCTTTTCATGTTCAAGCTACGTCATCTGCAATTGAATTCTCCTCATTTCTGAAGATCCTTTTATATTTCCAGCAAATTTTAATGTAGAGCAATTGCTGTAATTATGTCGCCATTTATCACATCTGATGGCAACTCTAACTCTCGTGTGACTGCAATTTCCAGCAGGTTTGCCTTGGCCATCTTTTTTAAGCCCCAAAGTCACTTCTTTTAATCCAGAAAACTCAAAGTCACTCAGCGACCTAGTACTGCACCAAGTGTTGTTTAAAACAACTGAATTCAACATCCGAATTAAAGTCATTAAAACATTACACTCGCCGCCTTCAAGTCCAACAACACTAATTCGAAACTGGAATTATCAAATTAATCACGCAAGAGGTCTCAATTTGTTGTGGATCAGGCGATGCCACATCGAAATATATTAAAAAAGAAGATGATATCTAAAATACTTATTATTTTAAAGGCAGAAATGTTGTCGATTTCTCAGATGACGTGCTACTGGTCAAAAAACTCAGCTTTAAGCAAAACAGAAATTATTGAAACATTGCAGTCGAAACACAAGCAACTGAAAGCGAAAGTTAAAATAACTTAACTATTGAAAACATAACTGAGCCCGCAGAGCAACTCCAGTTCCAATGACATTCCATGAACGCACTCCTTGGCAATGTGTCAATTCAAACGCAGGTTCTTACAGGCTGGAGACATTTCAGAAAGAACTGACAGCCAGGAAATATCTGCTGAATTCTGGAATATTTTTTCCACTGCAACAGCATGTGATACAACTAAAGCTGCAGCTTCTCCGTGTCACAACTAAACCAGAGTAGCAAAACAAAAACCTGAACTGGAAGAACTGGGCACTCCCTTGCCATTGTGAAAGTAGACATTCCGGCACCTCTGCTGTTACGGCGTATCGTGAAAAGCAAAGGACAAAATCAGTTTCTTTTGAAATTGACAGCGTTGTAATTTGAGATGATTGGGTTTTTACATTCCTAAAAATGAATAGGTGCACACCAAGAATGCTGCTTATTTAAAACATGACATATGAAAAGAATATAGTCCCAGTTATCATTCTGTTTTGATATTTTGGTGTTTTCATATCTCTGGGAGAACATGTCCAGATTTCATTTTATATGCATCCGTCAAGGATTGTGTGTTGTAATCGAAATTACATTTCCATTGATTCGTTCATGTATATTCCAAACCTGAAAAGATAGCAACAAAAAAATTCCAGTTTTTGAGCTATTTTACTGTTTTTGCCCTGAGTAAGTATTAATCCACCGTGAATCCTAAAATTAGTTCTGCGTTACAATTTGACACAACAAACAAAAGGAGAGAAAATGTGTATTTTAAAACTAATCCACTAATTTCATGTAGGTGACCATTCACATTTCACAGCACTACATTGGCAGTTTCAGGCCAGCAGAAGCAGAAAGCTACACAGTGTTCATTACGTGAAGTGAGGATTCACCTCGAATGCACTGCAAACGTTTTAATCATCATGTTAATTTTAAAGGAGTCTCTACAGGTTTTAGGGTAAACAAAAGTACTTTTCGTACTCCCCAACATTCTCATCAGTTTAACTGTGGCATTTGCACTTAATGGACAGCAATAGACTGCCGCATCACAATTTTCCAATTTTTGTTGGCAGAGGTTTCGAGTTCTGGAAGTTGGTGGATGTTCGAAGCAGCAAAATGTATCAGATAACTAGTTTTTGGATTTTAAAGTAATTCAGTCCATGTTTATCAATATCTCAAATCCTTGGTGTCGTCTGATGAGAGCAAACATGTTTCGCTGTTATCAGTGACCGTCCCTCCATTATATTAGGATCATTGCTCCTAATATCTGAACATGACAGAAGCAGAACAACTTTGAGACGAAGAAAGTTGATAATCTCGTGTTATTGTGACGGTAAGAATGCTGCAGCTAGCATCCTCCGAATTTTCGGTTCCTTTTCTTTTCTTTTCTTTTTTATCTGTTTTATCTGATGTTGCTCCTTCGCTGATCTCAATCTGGCCTACCTGCAGCTCATGGCACATCCCACTCTGTTCTCTCGGCGTTTCGCAGCCTGGTCTCTCGGTGGTTCATGGTTGTGCCCGGCCTGGTCTCATAGCGGCAAGAAGAACTTTCTCTTTTCACTTTATGGCGGTGTCTCAGCTTCACATGCGAGTGGATTCTGCCCAGCCATGTTGTCGAGGCAACGGGAGTGATCAGACTGGCGGCGGTTTTAGCAGCAGTGACGGAATCTATGGTGGAGGCGTCGACAACAGAGCAAGATAAGTGAAGGACTCGTCAAGGTCTGCTGAAGTTTTAACTTATTTCTTTCTTATCTTCGTCTAAATGATGAAAACGAATTGATGTGAACTACAATTGGTTTCTCTATTTTTCTACTATTCTATCAACAAATACTTAGCTTTTCAACGCGTCTTTTCTCTACGTCCTTTATGTCAACGGAATTGGTTTTCACAATCCGTGGTTCCTTGTCACCTGTGATGATACCACGTATGGCAACTGTATACAATTTTCGCTGCAGTGTTGTACTTCTACACTAGAATACGCATGACTATAAAAGCTAAATTAAAAATCTATCATTCAGCTCTATATCAAAACGGAATTGTTGTGCGAGAATTGTTATGAACGTTTAGTTATGGACTGGAGCATCAAGACAGAGGGAGAGATCGTCAGGACTGACTCAAAGCAGAGGCTGTGCTAAAAAAATTAGAAATGTCAGACTTGTTTGAAACGAATACCTGAGTTGCGTTGACGTGGAATAAAAACAAATTGAAATTCGGCCAATCAGTTTAAATTATGCCCCAGTTAAGAAAATCCAATCGAATTTGAATTTAATTGTTTGATAACACCAAACCAATGAAACGAACCGATGCTTTGGGGTATTAAGCCGAATGTTCTTAACAGTTAGGAAGAACGGCACACAGCCCCAACAAAACAGACTGTCAGCTGAATAGTTCTCTGTAACATGATTAAAGTTGTGCAGCAGACGACAGAAGAAAAGACGACAGCAGAAAATGCAGTCGTGAATCTTCAGAGGAAAATCTACCAAGAAGAATGGATAACTTGCTGGGTTTTGTAACGTAAGAGTTAATTTTCCTAAATCATAATCGCCTTATTTTTCGCGGAGCAGTATCATGGAATGGTACTTCAAGAAAGGGCTAAAAGTCAGCATTTGGAAGCAGGTTGTGGTTTTAATGTTCTCTGTTGGACTGAAATAATACAAGTGTTATTTTTTTACCTTAAAAAGTGAAATCTGGGATAGTTCCTTGCCTCTCGAAATTTAAAAGATTGTGCTACAAGATGAGTTTCTCTGTGGGTCTGGTTTAAATTAGCAGAGGGGCTTTCCCCTTGTCGTAACACAGTAAATGTGACTTGGCCATGCAAGGTGAAGGTAGTGGTTTATGGTTTGACTGTGATATGGCACTTTAAATTCGTGTACCATAAAGACAAACAAGGATCTCGCGCTCCAATTTTTTAAAAGAGTGATTTCAGCCTTCAGTTACAGAGGCGAAGGACATTGACGCAGGCAGGAAGTGGAGTTGACACCACAGACAGATAATCCGAGATCTTATCAAATTTTTGAACTGTTATGTGAGCCGGAGAACCGACGTCAGTTTTAAGTCAAACAGTCATGCTTTAATGACAATACCAAATGGTAATTTTGCAGAATGATCCCCAGCTAGGTATTCGACATTTCAAAACCTTCATTCCACATTGAACATCAGTAGCGAACATTTGGTAGATTGGATGGAAGTGTAGATTTAAGGTGACAAATTGATAAACGAATATTTTGCGAAGAAAAGTCCAAGCTATTGTTACATAGTGTGCACCCCGTCGACTACAAATGTTCATTAAACACTTTTTTTCACTTCCCTCTCAAACGTGGTCAATCAATTTTCACGTTATTAATAGATTCAATGTCCACAGCTTTTCTCCATTTCTGTACAAGATTTCTCACTTATCTTCCGACTTTTCTTTGTTTACTTTCCCACAGCACACTAACTGTGACTAGCCAGCTCGAAGTAAGTCGTCTGAAATGAGGAGATTCTAATATTCCGGCTATGTATTCTTAAATTTATCCCCGCACTACTGAGAAGAACCAAAGCACCTGAGCTCCCCGATACACAAGTACCCCTCAAGGTATTCATAAAAATCGCGTTGTCTTCCTCTCGAAGGACATCATCTCCTGACTTATATTTTATTTGGAAATAGCTGCTAGGATTAGAATATAATTAGTCACCATGAACTCTGTTGGAAGTGCAAATTATATTTTAAAATCTGGATATGAGTTTCGGAGAATGTGGGTATTTTTGTTAAGTGTTTGTACTCTGAATAACAACTGCAAGAAGACACTCGATTCATGTCGAACACAGGTAAGATACAGAGTATGATACTTTCCAAATGTGTTCAATCGTAAATTCCCAGAACATATCGGCACAAGTTTCAGTCAGAATAAAGTTTTCTCTTCTTTGTTCTCATCTGGCCTTCTAGGTATGTTCTGATGGGCTGTTCAAATTACAAAGTTTATGATGGATTAAATTAAAAATGGACAAGTCCTAAAGCATTGGGGAAACTAAGGCAACACACAAGCAAAATGACTGTGCTATTAAACATGCCACAGAGTCCAGACTGTCTGCAGCGACCAACAGAAAGATTGCAATCAGCATGACATTTCAACACCGAAAATATAAATCTGAATTTGAGGTTGAAATGAGTCAGCTCGATGAGAAACATCCAGGTGTATCCCAGTCAAAGGGGCGCCACACACCCTTATTTGGAAGAGGCTACGTGCACCGAACACCTGCTGTAATGGATGTCGAAGGATCATCCTGCCATAAACATGGATGCTAATGCCTCGTTTGGTCCAATCGATCCTCGCCCACTGTGATCTGTTACATTTACGTGCAGATATATGTTCGGACAGCATGGAAGTATGCAAAAGCTTGACTGAATGCTTACCACTTTGGGAAGCTCGATGTTTTGTTTCCACTGATGTGAAACAACTATCATCAGCCCCCTCACTGAACAACTGCAGACCTCACAGTAGTTAAGTTCAGCATGATCAAACATGGAACTAACCACAGGTGATCCTATAATGTAAATGCAGAACAGTCATATGCACCAAAAGACGGTCTGATATAAGAGTTTCCTAGTGGGCACCCATAAGTAAGCATCCAATGCTGTCAGTCTCAGTCAGTCAAACATAGAGGACATAAGGTAAGCACAACACTGTGATGATTCCTTAAAAACAAATTATGGGAAGAGTTTACCCAGATGTCGCTGCCAGATGTAAGCGTTCTCACCTACACGTAGGTGAGAGATTATTTCTAAAATCATGATTGCATGTCACCTCGACAGAAGGCAGGAACCAAATTATACATACATATCATTATAGGCCCGTGCACAAGGGAAGAAAGGCCACTACAAAACGATTAAAATCAGTGTGTTGGTGATCGGAGTTGCATAGAGATGCAGCACATAATGAAGGGAACTGTTTTGTCTCCGCCTAAAACAATACAGACAATTACAGGTGAAGGGGAGAACTAAGAAATGGAAGGGCCCAGGACAATACTTAAAATTCACTTCACAGGTCCCCTGCCAACGTCTGGCAATGGATATACCTGCATTCTGATCATCATTGGTACTGTCACAAAATGGGTCAATGCTTTCCTTGTTATTTAAATACAACCAAAGCAACAGCACATATCATAACAGAGAAGGTATTTACAGGATGGGGCCGACCTCGCAGTAACAAGTCAGATCTATGAATTCATTTCAAAGGCTGAGTCATGCAAATTGTGATAACTATCTTGGTATCAAACAGAAATTCCAGATTGTATACTAAACAATTCAGTGGGATCGTCGAAAGCATGAACCAAAACCGAAAAGGGATGATTAGGAAGACGGTGCAGCAGAATAAAAAAAGATGGGAGACAATACTTCCGTTTGGCCTCATTATGGCATGCATCACCATCGTCTGATCTCCAGAACAAACCTCGCACATTGTCATGATTCCTGCAGAAGGGCTTATGCCCGAAACGTCGAATTTCCTGTTCCTTGGATGCTGCCTGACCTGCTGCGCTTTTCCAGCAACACATTTTCAACTCTGATCTCCAGCATCTGCAGACCTCACTTTCTCCTCACAAATAAGCAGTGCAGGCTCACACTTAGAACATCAAGACCACTCAGCTAAACGCGCCTGTCAAGTTAAGGACGAGAAGGAACGTGAGCAAGGCGGACTTCGATAGCAACGTTTACCTTTTTTAGTATTTGATCGATCTCTGGAAAGTGCCGTTTGCTCATATGCTATCTGCATCAGTTTAGTTGCTCCAGCATATGTTGGGCTGAGCTTGAATCGGCATGGTCCTGTCGTCACTGCTTTTCATGTTGTGAGCCATCACAACAGCATCAAAAGGAGGTCCTTGACCTGGAGGGGCTCTCAAAAACATGAAGTTTATGATGGATTTCAAGAAAAAATGGACATGTAGGAAAGAAGTCTGGGTAACTAAGTTGAACCTGAACGAAAATAACAGTGCTATTACGCATGCTGCATCATCCATACAGGCTGCAACTACTAACAGCCAGTTAGCAATTAACCCGGTTTTGCCAACCTATCACATACACCCGAAACTGGTTGGAATGTTATCGTGAGGGCGAACGGAAACGTCGAGGTATGTAACAGATACAAGAGCGCATTACAGTCTGAAATGGAGCGTTCTACATGCTCCCAGCACCTGCAGCCATGGACATCTAAGGACCATCCTTCCATCAACATCTAAATGCCTTTCTCGGCCCGATTACTCAGCGTGACCTGGCCTGATTGACCCATTGGTGAATGGTGGAAATTCATTCCGATGGGCACGAATATCCTTGAGTATAGGAATTGAGACCAAGCCACGCTCTCGGGGTCAATTAAGAAGAAACACACTGGAGAAATTGCATCCGAAGTCTTCAGGAGAACACCAAATGAAAGGGTGAAATGGAGCAAGGCCAAGCTCTAATGTGGTGGTAAGGGATTATCAAATATTTACAGTGTGCAAACAGGTCATTCTGCCTGACAGGTCCACACGGACCTCTGAAGCAAATCCCACCCAGACCCACTTCCCTACCCATGAGTGTACATTTCCCGTGACTAATGCCCTTCAGCTGAACACCGCAGGTCACTACGGGCACTTTAGCTAGGCCAATTCGCTTAACCAGCATATTTTTGGCCTGTTGGACGAAACTGGAGCGCCGCGAAAAGACCCATTCAGAAATGGGGAAAATGTGCCAACGCCACACAGGTGGTCGTTCCATGGCACTGGATAGTTTGCTCCATCTTCAGTTCCATTGCATTCTGTTCAAGTGTACTCTTATGGATGCAAACAACAAACCCGTCCACAAGGCTGCCCGGACAGCGCCGTTTCGAACAGTCAATCCGAGATTTAAATCCCCCTGATAGTTGCCATGTACTTTTTACAGGTTTTTATTTATTTATTTATTGCCACGCCAATGTGATGTCATTATTTGGTGTCCTTTTAACAATGCGGAAAAGTGAAATTTTATGTCTTTGAATTTTTAATTTCCACCCAAATGGATTCCAACTTATTATGATGCCATTCTCGAATATCAGAGCTATACCACTTCCCTAACCTTCCTGTGTGTCCTTCCGAATACTCTGAACGCCTGGAGATGCAACTTTCCATCGTGACCATTCTGAAACCTTGTCTCTGTAATGGCAACTAAATTATTTTCATTCGCGATGAATTGTGCTGTTAACGCATTAATCTTATTACCAATTCAGATAAAGTGCCTAATGGTAGTATTCATACCCTCATGATTTCCAACATATTTCATAATATTTCCTGAGTTATCCATCCCTTTTTACTTCTTTCTGTATTGTACTTGAACCCTCCTGCAAACATGCAAATCGGCTGCCTTTTTTTTACTCTCATACTTCCTATCGTTTTCCTTTCCCTCGCCCCTCCCCAAGTCCCTATTTTAAAGTTCATGTGAGCACCCTATTTATACTTCCGTGTGAACGGGTTCCAGATCGGTTCAGATGTAGACTGTTCCATCAGTACAGATCTCCCCTGGTTCCAAAACTGATGTCAATTCACATGAAATGGAATTTTTGACATTTGACACCCGGACATGATATGCCGACGGTCACTTTTTGGAATGCAAACATGTTTTATCTATTTGACTGTATTTGCGTCATCAGCTTGGAAGTCTCCTTTTTTTTGCTAAAACGTAACTCGGATTAATTCCACTTGGAGTACTGTGGTCAGATGGAATCAGCACACCTTGGGAAGCATATATTGAACTTGGACAAAGTACGATGTTCTCTTCTGTGTATGTCAACAACACCCAATGAACTGGTTCAAAAGTGCATACCCTTGTCAACCTGAACATTGCAAGGGCACAACTGAATCATTTTTTAACGCTAGAAGCATCCAGAGCCTTGGGAAGGAATGTAGTATAACTTAACGACACTATTTTTGGACTTCAGGACTGACGTTATTGAGAAGATTACAGAAAAATATGTTTGCTTTGTGGAGAACTTCGAAAGCTGTGGTGTCATCTGATCGAAATCATCAATCAAATAGAATATTTAAAGAGATGGCATATCCACACATTGGGGGCTCTAGAACTGAGGGCATGATCTATGATTTATGAGGAGACTGTTCAGGCGAAATGTTCGGAAGAGCTGCTACTCGCAAGGGGTGCAATATGTTTGGAACACTCTGGCACAAATGGTAGAGGAGGTTGCTGCCTCAATTATCCATTTCAAATCTGCATGAAGGACTTTTGTATCACGCTAAGTTTTAAGGGGTATGAGCTAAGGAAATTTGCCGATAAACTATTAATTTTGGCCAAAATGCTGCAGAAATGTTTTATGTATAGGAACATAGAGTCATAGAGATGTACAGAATGGAAACAGATCCTTCGGTCTAACCCTTCCAGGCAGACCCACTATCCCTACCCAATATTGTTCCACCTGCCAGCAATCGGCGCATATCCCTCCAAGCCCCTCCTATTGATAAAAAACATCCAAATGCCTCTTAAATGTTTCAATTCTGCCAGCCTCCACCACTTCATCTGGCATATCATTCCATAGAAGTACACATTCTGTGTGAAAACGTCGCCCCGTAGGTCTCTTCTTTATCTTTCCCCTCTCACCCTCAACCTAGGCACTCTCGTTCTGGACTACTTAACTCCGAGGAAAAATAATTTGCTTATTTATCCTATCCATGCCCCTAATAATTTTGTGAACCTGTGTAAGGTCACC